>NW_026858551.1:0-23913 GCF_026571515.1 Ruditapes philippinarum
TCGGCGTCTGCGTCCGCCGTCCAATTTTTAGAATTAGAAGTTTTTGGTGCCGTAAAATTATTTTGTTCACTATAAACTTTGTCAGTTATTTCTTAAGGTATCCACTGTCCAAACTTGAATATATATTGTTCCTTATCAATCCCACATTTATGTGACAAAGGGTTCTACTGTTTGTCTTGAGCACCCAAAATATTTTCGACGAATGTTATCTCGCCCTTGAGACTTAAATTTCCTTAAAAATACTATTTTTTCTGTTACTTTTGTGGCTTGTTGAGTTTGTGTTTTTTATTTCTTAAAGGGATCAACCTCAATACTGACATCAATAATATATTGTAACCTTATCATCATTCCGTCATCTTAATGTGACAAGGTTTCATGACTCCAGCACAATATTTGTTCAGATTTACTCCCCTTGAGACTTGTTCTCAAAATAAAATGCTATTTTCTTACTGTTTTTCATTCTTTATTCTTCAAGGGATTCAAACCTCATAATTTCCAATATATTATACGTAATCTATCAATACCGCCGAGATGCTATGTGACAAAATGGTTATCATAAACTCTAGGCACCAATTGATTTTCTCAGATTTATCTCCCGTTTGTAACTTTAAGAATTTTTTTTTCCATTAAAAATATTTTTTCCTTTTAGGCTGTTACGTGGGTATTTCATCTTCTAAGGGAATCTACTTCATGACTTCAATATATTGTACGTTATCATCATCCCATCTTATGTGTGACAAGTATAATCTTAAGCAGCAATTATTGCAGAATTATTCTCCCCATAAAAAACTTTAGATTTTTTTAAACTTAGAAAAATGTTTTATTTTTTATTATAACTTTTTTTTATTTGTTTAAAGGTATCTTACCAACTGTCAAATACTTATTCCCTTATGCATGCAATTAACATTTTATTTGACAAATGTTCATAACTTTGAGCAATAGATTTATTCTCTCTTTGAACTTTAATGATTATTTCTTTATAGAATTATAATAAGCTTCCTTTTACTTTTTAAGGTACGCTACTTCAAACTTCAAAACCATTATATTTTCTTATCATTACACAAGATGTTGTGTGAACATCAGGTTCCTAACTCTATGCATGGACTATTTCTAGAAGTTTCCCCTTGGAGTCTTGGATTTATGTTAACAATGGTTTTTTTTTTTACTATAGACTTAAATATCATAATTTATCAATCATAATGACATTTATTCTTCTCATTGAGATTTGTCCTCCCTACTCGCCTGTTATCCAGTTAAATTATTTATGTAGTCGCAGCTTCGCTGTCCTCTGTGGGACAGCATTCTTGGTTAAGGTTAAAATTTACATTTAAATGTGGCTCTTTCCTAATCTGGGATGATATCGAATCAGATAGGGTCAGGGAATCCTATGCCCAAACTCAAATATTTCAGAAGTCCATTGAACAATATGGGGCTTTGAAACTTGTTTCAACAATCAATGACCCCTTAAATCCCTGTAGATAGGCAGCAAAGGTACTCTATCGCATTTGTTAGACAGGAGGAGGTAACATCTATAAGCATTTTTTAAAAATGAGACCGGTCCTCCGTTGGTCGAGGGGTTGAATAGTTCCGCTGACTTCTAGATCCAGTCAATGCTCTTGGGTGGGTCCCCAGGAAGTTTGGCAGTTTAAGCACGGAGGATAGGATAAAGTTCTAGTACTGGTGTTAATACTATCCAGGAACGGAATGGTTAGGAAACTATCCGCCTATATACTGAAATACCTGTTGGAGAAAAAAAGGCCCGTAAATGAAAACAAAAAAATAAAACAACTTATTAAAAAGCATTTTGACAGAATTTCATGCCCCTTTTTTTTGACTGTTGTATAAGAATTTGACGTTAATGTTTTTTGTAACACCTCAAAATTTTTCAAAGTCCATTGAACATAAGCTTGTAACTTCGCAACACTGTTGTTCACGCAAAATCATGACCCGGAGGAACGCTGTATACCAGAGGAGGTTAAAACTGGTGAACCAATATTTAGGCAGAATTTATGCCCCTTTTTTCAACTTAAAATTTTTACATTTAAGGTTTTTGCCATACCACCTCAGATATTTTTTCATATTTTATTGACTTCTGGCTACAGTGGATTGCCCTCATGCTTGGACACAAAATAACAATTGGAGTAGAAGCCCCTTTAAGTTGACTGAATCTTGACTTTAAAACCTTGACATATAAAGTGACCTTGACGATTCAAGGCCAAAATACATATGAATTTTTGTTTGAGTTGATGTGTATTTTAACTTTGTAAAGTATTCGTATTTGTAAGTTTTTTGCACCAACTTGAGGGTGACGGGGCCCTTTGAGATATAACCCTGATGCTTGTTCCCGTTCGTACGTCCAAGCTATATCTTTCCGTCCGACATCGTCATTCTCTTGTGTCGCAACGTGAGGACCTAGAGTCCATTGGACCCTTACAAAATGCACCCTAGGTATTTTCATGTGATTTATTTAGCTGTTTTTTCTTAAGAGTTTATATTCGACCGTTGGAGTTAGTAAACATTTGCAATTTGTCACGGTTTGTGTCGTCGTAAGTGAAAAAGTAAGTTTGACTACTGTGGGTCATGAAACTTTAAATAATGTTGATCAGCATGTGAAGGTTTGTGCACCTGGGTCTATTTTGTGGATTTTCTTTTGTTGTTGTCCAGAAGTGTAATGCCCCTCTTGACTTTTGAAAAAAATTTGCAAATTTTCAACTCTGGTATCGACGACTTAGCTCAAAAAAGTACTACATCAGTTTAAACCTAGCAGGGGTCAATTAAACACTTATGTACAGGAGTTGATCAGATGTTTAGTTGTGCAACCTTGGGTATCTTACTCATGTTGGATTTTATTTTAGTGTGTTTTTAGAGTTATTACAGTTGACTTAGTAAACCAATTTGCACTTTTCAAAACTTGTGTCGCCCCGTTAAAGTGAACAAAGTATATGACCTAAGTGTCCAATGAAACGCTTTAATAGAATGTTGATTGCAGCATGTGAAAGTTCGTGCACCTGGGTTTTATTTTGTGGAATTTTCTTTTTTTGTTTGTCAGAAGTAATACTGCCCTTGACTTGAAAAAATTGCAATTTTCAATTGTACTGCCTTGAGCTTCCAAACTATAATTACCTCGGGTCATTGAAAACTTTAACAGGGAAGTTTGATCAGCATGTTTTTAGTTGTGCACGCTGGGTATGATTATGTGTGGAATTATTCGGCGGTTGCTGATGGAAGTCACTGGTAATCCTGCCTTTTGTGAACATCACAGATCATCGTAGTCTGGTGTTACCAAATGCAAACGGGTCTGTTTCTGTCTTTTGACTCATAATTGATAGTATTGTAGGAGGTTATTCGCCCCTGACATTAGGTAAAATTTGCCCAATTTTCACCTTGTGTTCCACGTAGCTCAAAAAGTGATCGAGATTATAGGTCATGAAACTTGACAGGAATGTTGATAAGACCATGAGTAGATCGTGCACCTTTGGTTTTGCTTGTGGTTTATCCAGTATTTTTGTAGAGTATATTCCTTGACTTAGTGCACAATTACAATATGGCAATTTTGTGTTGTGCAGGTACAGCTCATAATGAAGTTTTTCCTAGAGTCATGAAACTTAGTAGAAATGTTTGTCAGCATGTGTAGTTGTGCATGTTGCGTTTCGCTTGTGGATATATCCAATTTTTTTGTTAGATTTATTGCCTTTGACTTAGTAAAAACCTGTTTCGATTTAATTATTACTGTTGTGTTATTTGTTCAACTCTGAGTGCGTTTTGTATTTAATAGAATTAAACAACCTTTAAAAGGAATTATGATGCAACATCACTGTGGATGCCTATGCACCTCGGATTTTTGAGGCATGCGGATTTATTTTCAGTTTATTAGAGTTATTGCCCTTGACTTAGTATAAAATTTGCAATTTTCAACTTGTTTTCATGCATAGCTCAAAAAAAGTATTTCTGACCTGTAGGAAGAATGTTGGCCAGCATGTTGTACTGATGCACCTTGGGGTTCGATTGTGGATTTATTCAGTATTTGTATATAAAATTTTTGCCCTCTTAACTTAGTAAAAGATTTTTACTTTTCAACTCGTGGGCACATGTAGCCCCAAAAAACATTTGACCTAAGAGTCAAACTGTGGAATTTGGGGACACCTGTGTCCTATGGACACATATTCTACATGTAGTTAGGGGTTTTTATTCATACTTGTAACAAACAGCACTTATTACTTATAAACCTGTTGAATTATCAAACTTTCACCTTGACTTTAAAGTTTGACCATGACTGGTTTTATTGTCATCTTTTTTAACATGCTCCTATTGCCAGTATCATTTGTTGTTTTATTATTAAACAAATTTGATTCATACTTTGAAAAAAAAAAATTCGTTATTTGAAACGCCTTGTGTCAGATACCTTATAAAGCTTTCTGCAACATGGAAAAAAACTAGAAAACTATTTGGCCTGAGGTCTTAGAAGGGCAAAACCTAGATTGAAAAATTAAGATGTTTGGTATTCTTTCTTGATCTTTAGGCATGTAAAGTTTTCTCAGTTTATGTATATGGTTTTTACTGCCTTTTGGTTGCATTTTCTTATCTTTTTATTCTCGCCGGAAGATGAAATGGGCTCCTGCCTTAAAAGATAAAAGTTTCGGAATATCGACCAAGAAAGAAGCCAGAGTGTCCCTCCCTTCCATCTCATTTTTGGAGTTTAATCCAATGGATATTACCATATATGATAATACGTAAACAAAGAAAGTTTAACACGAGAGATTAGGGAATTGAACAATGTTAAATAAAGTATGAGGAACTTTTTTCTGTAAAATGACCTCAACCATTAAGGTCAAACATGAAGTTTTGATTCAATTCTGTAATATTTTTCCCCTGATGTGTTTGCTTTTAAGCTCACCTGTCACAAAGTGACAGGGTGAGCTTTTGTGATTGCTTTTTGTCCGGCGTCCGTCCGGCGTCCGTCCGTAAACTTTTACTTTAAATGAAATCTCCTCATTAACCACTGAGCCAATTTCATCCAAACTTCACAGGAATGTTCCTTTGGTGGTCACCTTTAAAATTGTTCAAAGAATTTAATTCCATGCAGAACTCTGGTTGCCATGGCGACCGAAAAAAAACAACTTTAAAATATCTTTTTTTAAAAAACCGAAAGAGCTAGAGCTTAGATATTTGACATGAAACATCTTCTAGTGAGTGTCTACCAAGTTTGTTCAAATAAAAGCCCTGGGGTCAAAATTGGCCCCGCCCCAGGGAGTCCATTGATTTTCCCTATATGCCATATAGTAAAAACTTAAAAAATCTTCTTTTAAAGAACCCAAAGAGCTAGAGCTAAGATATTTAGCATGAAAACATCTTCTAATGAGTGTCTACCAAGTTTGTTCAAACAAAAGCCCTGGCGTCAAAATTGGCCCCACCCCAGGGGGTCATTGATTTTCCCTATATGCATATAGTAAAAACTTAAAAAATCTTCTTTTAAAGAACTCAAAGAGCTAGAGCTAAGATATTTAGCATGGAACATGTTCTAATGGGTGTCTACCAAGATTGTGTATAGTAAAAACTTAAAAATATTCTTTTTTAAAAACCCAATGAGCTAGAGCTTTAGATGTTTAGCATGAAACATCTTCTTTTTGGGTGTCTACCAAGTTTGTTCAAATAAAAGCCCTTGGGTAAAAATTGGCCCTGCCGGGGTAGGGGGTTAGGAGTGCAGAGGTCATTGTTTTTCATTATATCTGTGTAGTAAAAACTGAACATCAAGAAACATCTCTTCTAATGGGTGTCTTAAGTTGTTCAAATAAAGCCCTTGGGTTTAAACTGGCCCTGCTCCAGGGGCCTATATACAGGTGAGCGACCTCAGGGCCATCATCCCTCTTGTTTTTATTGTTGAAGTGTGGCCCTCGCTTGGAAGTTGGACTCTTGCTTTTATTTTTTTTTACCCATGTGGTTGAAATTAGTCCTGCTGAGTGATCACTCAATTTACATAGACAGTACGTGATAAGCACCCTTATATACCCTTTTGTTTATTCTACCTATTCTGAGCCTCTCCCTTGAACTTTTAGTCGAGACATCCGCAGTTTTTTATCTGCAGATGAAAGTTTTTCAAATCTTCTGCCTTTACCATCAAAGTTTTCAACAACCAGCACAAACATGTACTGAGATGTCTATAAAGGATAATAAATCATGCCATTGAGACCAAAGTTGAGTACACTCCCACTCAACAAAATTTTAGTAATACGCAATAAAGTTTGAATAATTGACAAAAATATGTGTACTTTTTGCTTTATTTAGGTGAATGATATATCTGGACAAGTGGAGAGTATTAAAGGGGAAGTAACTGCTGCCATGTCGGAGTTAGAGAATGACCAGGCATCACCACTGAATGTTGACTCCCCTAAACCAGTCACGAAACAAGATGCATTCTCCAGTCTTACAGAGTATATCAAAAGTCAACAATACCAAAAAGCAATACAGCTTGTCAGATCTTTCAGGTATGGTTTCGTAGGGAACTAATACAGTTTCTTATGCCCCCGGGCATATAGTGATTGAACTGTCTGTCGGTCCGTCTGTCTGTCTGTCTGTCTATCCGTACGAGGTTAACCTAGAACTGCAAGTTGGATTTTTCTTTAGTTCTACCTGTACTAATGGCTTCTACGTTTACACACTTACTAATCAATACAAAGTACATAATCTGGGCAAGTTACATAACTCTGTCTTTCATATTTACCAAGTTATTGCCCTTTTCAGCACTTAGAAAATGAATAATGGTTAACCTAAAATGGCAAGTTGGAAATATCTTAAGTTCTATCTATATTAATGGCTTTATAATTTCCACACTTACTTATCAAACAAAGTACATGATATTGCCAAGTTATATAACTGTGTCATCCATATTTCCCAGTTATTTCCCTTTTTTCACTTTGAAAATAGGGCCTTGTCTGGTTAACCTATTTCAGCAAGTTGGATTTATCCTAAATTTCTCGAAATTGCTTAACTTCTTTAATGATATCTTTCATATTTAGTAGGTGGATACCTTTAAATGGTCCTATAAGTTTTTGTGAAGTAAGCGGTCTCTAGGGTCAAGGTCAAGTTCACTGGTTTAAAAAATAAATATAAACATTTTGCTCATACAGCCTTTATATTTTAGTTGATGACTTAGTTTGATACAAACATGCGAAGGGATGTCCTCCTTCTTTGGGTGTAGTAAGGGGTCATTTGGGTCAAGGTCAATGTTACCAATGTCAAGGTAACCAATGTTAAAAATAGATTTTTACATATTTACAGGTGTATTGACCTTATTCTATAGACATATGTTATTTATAACTGATAGAAACATAAACTTTGATGGAGTTAGTGGTCAGTTGGGTCAAGGTCACCAGTGCTAAAATAGATGTTTACACATTTGCTCATACAGCCTTTATTAAGTGACAGATATATTTTATATTTGGTAGGAAGATAACTTGCATGGTATTCATCCCTTTGATTGGAGTAGGGATCAGTGGGTCAAGGTCACTTGTGCTAGAAAATAGATTTTTACACTTTTGCCCATACAGCTTTTATTTATTGACAGATGTATTTCATATTTGGTAGGAAGATAACTTGCATGGTATTCTTCCTTTGGATGGAGTAAGGGGTCAGTTTGGTCAAGGTCACCAGTGCTAAAAATAGATTTTTACACTTTTGCCCATACAGCTTTTATTTATTGACAGATGTATTTCATATTTGGTAGGAAGGTAACTTACATGGATTTCTTTATTTGGATGGAGTTAGGGGTCAGTTTGGTTAATGTCACCAGTGCTCAAAATAGATGTTTACACTTTTGCCCATACAGCCTTTATTTAATGACAGATGTATTTCATATTTAGTAGGAAGATAACTTGCATTAAGTTGAATAGCTTTCAAATTCACAAGTCAGAGCAATGACTTGGCAACTTATATTTTTCACAATTACAAAATGCCATAACTTTGTCAAGCTATATAACTTGTGTTTACGATTTTTTGGCAATTTTTCTGTCCATAACTGAGTGAATGGGTAAACATTTTTGAAATATTGCTACTGACAAGAATCTGAGCCGGGGACATTTGTGTTTAACAAACTCGTTCTTGTTTTAGATATCCTTTGAAAAATAATTCTCAAGGGTAATTTACTGAAATCTATTTGACATCAATAGCATGTTTCATCTGTTAGAAATCTATGACTCACAAGTAATTGGAGTAAAATTACTTGTCCATATTTTCAAAAACAGTTTTGAACACGATAAATAAATGAATAAAATGTCTGATCGAGGGGTAATTGATTAATAGACACTGGAACTGACATGGAGCAATGACAAAATATACACATTAACCTTTCTAACTAATTATAATGACCATTTTTAATTATTAAGTCCTCCATTTCACCAAAATCAGAAGAATTGTTAAGACACAATGGACATGAAATACGTATAATTGCTTGTCTTGGAAAGTTTTTAAAGCCGCACTTGTATCATTACAGCACCCTTATATCCTTTTATATTACATGTCATCACTAAACAGAAAGTTATGCACAAACTTCACTCAGTATATTATAAGAATGTATAAACATTTCAGGACAATGTGGCCTGGTGACATGTTTGGACAATCACAGGATGATGACCTTGTTACCCTGCTCAATGTATTTTGTATTGAAATGGCTGAAAAGAAAACAGGTACCAGTACAGTCATATCATCAATATTTCATAATTGTTAAGGGTAAAATTGGTAATATATTTTAGAGAAATATATTTTGTTTTCATGCATTCACCAGAGCCGAAGGCTCAGGGTGAGCTATTAGTATCAAAGGGGGATGCTCCGGCGTCCGTCGTCCGTCGTCATGCGTCAACAATCGTCTTCTTTTCTGAAACTACTGGGCAGATTTACTTCAAATTTGGTCTGTAGCATCCTTGTGACAGTCACACTTGAATTTGCTCATGTCATTCCAATTGGCCCCTTTAAGCGGTCATCAGAGCTAAAAATAGAAAAACCTTTAAACATCTTCTTCTACAGAACTAATGGATGGATGATCACCAAACTTTGTCTGTAGCATTCTTAGGTAGTCTTTTATCAAGTTTGCTCATATGAATTTCATTGGCCCCTTTTAGGGGCCGCTATAGCTAAAAATAGAAATACCTTTAAACGTCTGTTTCTATAGAACTAATTGATGGATGATCATCAAACTTTGTCTGTAGCATTCTTAGGTAGTCTTTTATCAAGTTTGCTCATATTAATTTGATTGGCCCCTTTTAGGGGTCTCTAGGGCTAAAAATAGAAAAACCTTTAGACATCTTCTTCTACAGAACTAATAGATGGATGATCACTAAACTTTGTCTGTAGCATTCTTGGGTAGTCTTTTATCAAGTTTGCTCATATTGATTTGATTGGCCCCTTTTAGGGGTCTCTAGGGCTAAAAATAGAAAAGCTTTTAAACATCTTCTTCTACAGAACTAATGGATGGATGATCACCAAACTTTGTTTGTAGCATTCTTAGGTAGTCTTTTATCAAGTTTGTTCATATGAATTTCATTGGCCCCTTTTAGGGGCCGCTATAGCTAAAAAAAGAAATACCTTTAAACGTCTGTTTCTATAGAACTAATTGATGGATGATCATCAAACTTTGTCTGTAGCATTCTTAGGTAGTCTTTTATCAAGTTTGCTCATATTAATTTGATTGGCCCCTTTTAGGGGTCTCTAGGGCTAAAAATAGAAAAACCTTTAGACATCTTCTTCTACAGAACTAATTGATGGATGATCACCAAACTTTGTCTGTAGCATTCTTTGGTAGTCTTTTATCAAGTTTGCTCATATTAATTTGATTGGCCCCTTTTAGGGGCCACTATAGCTAAAAATAGAAATACCTTTAAACATCTGTTTCTATAGAACTACTTGATGGATGATCACCAAACTTTGTCTGTAGCATTCTTAGGTAGTCTTTTATCAAGTTTGCTCATATTATTTTCATTGGCCCCTTGAAGGGATCTCTAAAGCTAAAAATAGAAATACCTTTAAATGTCTTTTTCTACAGCACTTATTGATGGATGATCACCAAACTTTGTCTGTAGCATTCTTAGGTAGTCTTTTATCAAGTGTGCTCATATTAATTTGATTGGCCCCTGTTAGGGGTCTCTAGGGCTAAAAACAGAAAATTCTGCTTCTACAGAACTAATTGATGGATGATCACCAAACTTTGTCTGTAGCATTCTTAGGTAGTCTTTTATCAAGTCTGCTTATATTAATTTGATAGGTTCCTTTTAGGGGCCGCTATAGCTAAAAATATTGGGAGCAACTGTAGCTAAAATGCTCTGGGCGATGGCATTTCTTCAAATTATAGTTTAATAATGAAAGGAAAATAACTCATGTTGGAATTTTAAAAAAAATAAAGAAATCTCCCTTCTTTTTCATTTCAAAAAAAAAAAGTTCACATGCACATGTTATGCATAAAAAAAAGATTGAATGTCTTAATGTCATGACCTGTTTGCTTTACAGAGATCAATGTGCTTTGTATCTTTCTGTTTGTGCCCTAGAATTCAGATGGCCATTACATCATTCTAAGGTTCATTTGTAGGTCAATCTAGAGAATTTTCCTTAAGGCTTAAACAAATGTTTCATTTTTTTCTGAAAATGTCAAAGACCTTCAAGGTCAAAAGTCCAAATTTTTGGACCAACACCACCATGCGTACCAGCACAATCATGCGGACCACCACAAGCATGCGGACCACCACCAGCATGCGGACCACCACCGGCATGCTGACCACCACCACCATGCGGACCACCGCCAACATGCGGACCACCGCTACTATGCCGACCACCACCAGCATGCGGATCATCACCACCATGTGGACCACCACCAACATGCGGACCAACATGAACATGCAGACCACTGCCAACATGCGGACCACCACCAGCATGCTGACCACCACCACCATGCAGACCACCGCCAACATGCGGACCACCGCTACTATGCGGACCACCAGCATGCGGACCACCAGCATGCCGACACCACCACCAGCGGACCACCGCCAACATGCGGACCACCACCACCATGTGGACCACCATCAATATGCAGACCACCACCAACATGTAGACCACCGTCAACATGCGGACCACTGCTACTATGCGGACCATCACCATAGCGACCACTGCCGCCAACATGCGGACCACCGCCGCCAACATGCGGACCACCACAACCATGCGGACCGCAAACACCATGCTGCCTACCACCATGATATGGACCACCACCATAATGCAGACCACCCAAATGCGGATCACCATCAATATGCGGACCACCAGCATGCGGACCACCACTATCAGCGGGCCACCGCCAACTTGCAGACCACCGCCAACATGCGGACCACCACTACCATGCGGATGCGGACCGCAACCACATTGCTGACCACGGCCACCATGCGGACCATCACTGCCATGCGGACCTCAATGTCCATGCCGCCCACCACCAGCATATGGACCACCATCAGAATGCAGACCACCAACTTGCGGACCACCATCAATATGCGGACCATCAGCATGCAGACCACCACCACCAGCATGCGGACCACCACCAACATGCGGAGCACCACTACCATGCGGACCTGAACCACAATGCTGACCACCGCAACCATGCGGACCATCACTACCATGCAGACCACCACCGCCAACATGCGGACCACCATCAATATGCGGACCACCACCACCATGCCCACCACCGCAGCCAACATGCAAACCACCATCAATATGCGGACCACCACCAGCATGCGGACCACCACCACCAGCGGACCACCACCAACATGTGGACCACTGCCGACATGCGGACCACCACCAGCTTGTAGACCACCACCGCTATGCGGACCACCACCACCATGCGGACCACCACCACCATGCGGACCACCACCCTCATTCGGACCACCACCACCATGCAGACCACCGCCAACATGCGGACCACCGCTACTATGCGGACCACCAGCATGCGGACCACCAGCATGCCGACCACCACCACCAGCGGACCACCGCCAACATGCGGACCACCACCACCATGTGGACCACCATCAATATGCAGACCACCACCAACATGTAGACCACCGTCAACATGCGGACCACTGCTACTATGCGGACCATCACCATAGCGACCACTGCCGCCAACATGCGGACCACCGCCGCCAACATGCGGACCACCACAACCATGCGGACCGCAAACACCATGCTGCCTACCACCATGATATGGACCACCACCATAATGCAGACCACCAAATGCGGATCACCATCAATATGCGGACACCAGCATGCGGACCACCACTATCAGCGGGCCACCGCCAACTTGCAGACCACCGCCAACATGCGGACCATCACAACCATGCGGATGCGGACCGCAACCACATTGCTGACCACGGCCACCATGCGGACCATCACTGCCATGCGGACCTCAATGTCCATGCCGCCCACCACCAGCATATGGACCACCATCAGAATGCAGACCACCAACTTGCGGACCACCATCAATATGCGGACCATCAGCATGCAGACCACCACCACCAGCATGCGGACCACCACCAACATGCGGAGCACCACTACCATGCGGACCTGAACCACAATGCTGACCACCGCAACCATGCGACCATCACTACCATGCAGACCACCACCGCCAACATGCGGACCACCATCAATATGCGGACCACCACCACCATGCCCACCACCGCAGCCAACATGCAAACCACCATCAATATGCGGACCACCACCAGCATGCGGACCACCACCACCAGCGGACCACCACCAACATGTGGACCACTGCCGACATGCGGACCACCACCAGCTTGTAGACCACCACCGCTATGCGGACCACCACCACCATGCGGACCACCACCACCATGCGGACACCACCCTTCATTCGGACCACCACCCTCATGTGGACCACCACCACCAACATAGAGACCATCACCACCAAAATGCGGACCGCCGTCAACATGCGGACTACCAATGTGCGGACCACAACCACCATGGGGATCACCACCGCTACCATGCGGATCACCACCGCTACCATGCGGACCACCACCATCAAAGCATTTATATATATATATATATATATATATATATATATATATATATATATATATATATATATATATATATATATATATATATAAAGTAAATTTAGATATTCAAAATATATAGACAAAACTAATGTGACCAGACAGACAGATTAAATACTAGTATATAAAAAGGAAACGTTAAGATTTGTTCAAACATTTCTTTGTTTGCTTAAAGAAAAAGTAAAGAATCGAGTGTTGCTCCAACCTGGCGGTGGCTGTGCTTTTTAAGTATCAGTTTCAATTATTTCTATTCAGAATCACATTTTGCAAACTTGGTTATCACTTGTTGAAAGTAATTTTGCACTGTTTCATACAATGTATGCAAAGTTGTTTTCATGTTCACTGAATGCATTTCATCAAAACAACCTTTTGCCTTTTTCCACTATGTAGTTAAAGATACAATTTTTCTCATTTCTTTGAGAGAGTAAGATAATTAACCAGAAATGTTAACTTTCTGGTCAAGTTGACTAGTATACCTATGTTATCTTAAATAAAATTGACCGGTGGTGTCATCCTGACAAACAGTATACATGTATATCTAAATACTGAGATTATATAATTATCTAATTTTTTAGATAATTAGAAAAAATGAAGAAAAATCCCAATTTTGAAAAACAGTCATAGGCAAATTTTATCACAAATTAATGGATGATCACCAAACTTGGTTCCTATCATTTTTACTATAAAGAAAAAAGCAATCAGTGTCCGGAACCCCTTTAATTAGAGAGGTGAGTTGAAGTTGACCTGGACTTCTCTTTCTACAAGTTTATTTGAAAAAATATTTCTATAATCACTGAAAAACAGTTGTTTCTGGTGAGCGATTCAGGGCCATCATGGCCCTTTTGTTTTTTAAGGAACATTCTTGATTACCTTAAATATTGTTTCATTAATTAATGAAGAAATGTAATTAGTAAGATATTAAATCTACTATGTTTGTTATGTTTCAGGTGTATTTGTATTAACAAAGGTGGAGTTTGATATTGGTTTGTTATATAGCCAGTTATTGGACATTAATCAACAAATTAGAAACTGGACTATACCCTCTCCTCAACAGTCGTGCACAGGAAACAACGATTTATTAGACTCCAGTACATTATGATAGTATAAATATTCTGAGTTTGACAAGAAAACTACAATTAATTGGACTTGAATAAATAAAAATAAAATAAAAATGGTAATATGTATTCTGATCAGAACAGAAAACTATAATTTACTGGACTCGAGTAAATAATGATGGTAAAATGTATTCTGATCTGGACAGAAAATTACAATTTATTGGACTCAAGTAAATAATGATGGTATCACAGTATTAAGTATATCACATATTCTGATTACAGCATCAATATTTCTTGCTTTGTGAGAGAGTTTATAAAGAAAGTAAACATGGCTTACATTGGCTTTAAGTATTGAAAATTTATTACCGCTCAAGCCGGTGCTAGAGGGAGTGTTAGATGTTGCACTTTTTCATTATCCCTTATGAACAGACTCAATAAAAACCGAGTCTGCAATGTTCATGTAATTTTGTTGTAATTGATGATTAAAGGGGATCGCTTTTTTACAGACAAGGATTGATTTTATTTCATTGTTCAGTGATTGTTGAGTGTGTATTTAACTAAGTTGAGATGTTTATATTTTGAGAATAAATACTAGTGAACAAGTAATATGGGATAAAATAGAATAAGTATGCATCCTTATTGCTAAATTTGGAAGAATTTTTTTTATATTTTTTAATGATATATCATATGGTAATGTGTGAACAAAAAAGTATTTTTTCATGTCAAGCACAGTCATAGTTATAGTGTGTCACCTGTGCTAGGCTTTTTCTACATAAAAAATCAGGGTACCATTACATTTCATAATTGAGCAAAAATTTAATTATTTAATGTCTACCTATGATATGATAAAATGATATGTTTTAACAATTTTCTACTGAGAACAAAATCATGTCATGTTACTTTATTTGTAAGAAGTGCCAAATTTGTTTCTCCTTCAAAACATGATAATGTTAATTAGAAAGGTTGTAGACTTTGTTAGAGAAATATTTGTTGTGATATATTTGTCACTATTGTAAATTCCCTCATTTTGTTGTACATGATCATCATTGACAACATGATACAAACAAACATTAGATTCCACTTAGACTCTATATATAAATGAATTTTTGTTCATCGAAATCATGAAATGATGACGTGTATGAGAAGACATGAATATAATTTTTCCCTTTTCCAGAATTTTTCGCCCTAAAACATGTTATATAATGTGTGGCAGATGGAAAAAAACCTCCCTGTACTTCATCTCAGTGTATTTAAAATTCCCTGTACTTCATCGCAGTTTTTTTTTACAGAATCATTATGTCGATTTTTGTTATGAAAATTTAATATTGCTGAAAGGGGCACAATACATGTTGCTTCACTTTTTACTCAAAAGTACAATTTCTATTAGTTTATTTTTCAATTGTCTTTTCCATATTTCTCTTTTAAAAGTCCGAGTTGACCTATGTTATAAACTTTATTTTTTTTAGGGGGGCGGCGCTTTTGGACCCTAGCGGTTATATAATAAAGTTTGATTAATCTATAAATTTGAATTAAGTTACAAAGTGAGTCGCATCAGTTTGTTACTGAAATATAAAAGCTACTTTTATATTCTTGTCCTACTAAAATTTTCATTTGAATGTGCTAATTTAGTGCATGTATTTATATTATAAGTAAATAATTTCTGTTTGTTATATGTTGTGTCTGTCTTTAAAAAAAGGATATCAAAGCCAATTTTCATTGTATATTCAAAGTAATATAATATTTATTTGAAAGATATATTATACTGCAAGATTTGCCACATTATTTAAGGGAGTGTACATTTACATTCATAGCTAGTATATAATCAAAGTTAAAAGCTTTGAATGATACACTGTTCTTTATTCTATTTTGAAATAAATTAGAATATTTTTTCTCATAAATTTTGGGGTCTATATGTGTATTAATGACAATTCTGTAGACCTAGTAGTTTAGAATCAGGCCATATATACTAGTTTTTATGTATACAGTCTGTAAATATATGCCACCAGTTATTTCAACATAATAAGATGGATGCCCCCACATTGCACAGTTTTGTCAGACTGCTGAAAACAGGTACCAGGATTGTGATTCATGTTCTCTTTGTCACTCCTTTAAGCCATTATAATAGATATTAACATTCATTAAATTTTCAGCACTTAATTCAAATTGAGAAGTTAGGTAAATAAATGAGAATTTATTCTGTGTGAACTGTTTTTAATAGTATCAGGATCTATTATTTATTCTATCTGGATTTACTTGATGTAGTTTTTAACTAGCTTTATTTAAATTTCTGGATTTTCCTTAACTTTATGAGTTTAATTGTCTGGATTAACTATTGAACTTCCTTTGTTACCAAAATTTGTATTTTTACCAACATGCTTTTGATGTGTATTGATGTATTTGCTTAATCTAAATATAGTTTTTAATTATCAGTATTTTTATTTCACAAAACGAATTGCTTTTGAGCTATTGTAAGTCTTGATGGCAACCCTTTCTCATTATCAGTGTTTCACTACACATACAAACATACTGTTTTATCTTATATAATAGAAATGTACATGTATAATGATTTCCTGATCATGTAATTTCCACATCTATTTTGTCTTTCAACATATTCAGATTTTCACATTTCTCACATTTTCATGCCATTTTTATGATGATAAAAATAGTATTTTTATTAGACATCATTATCCCACAACTTAATTGTAATATAAAACCTAATGTATTGATAGAATTAAATTGTAAAAAACACTTTATTTACTTTTGCTGTTTCTTTATCCTATTTTAAATGGGTTTTTTTTAATGTAAGGCAAAAATAACATATCTAGCATTTTATAATATTATTCAGAATGAGTAAAAAAATCATTTGATGAACTTAAAGGTGTAGAAAGCAAATTCTTTATTTAAACTACTTATATATTGATAACAACAAACCTATGCCAACAGCACTTCCAGCAGTATGAAAATAGGTTATACTGTATACCAATAAGTTTTTACAAGACTCTCTATGTTGGTATTGTTTGTAAGCCCCATCAAGCAAAGACTACATCCATACGTACACCATTCTAATAAGACTTTAAATCTGTAAGCATTTCATTATAAACGTTTTAATATCAACATCCCTTTAATCAGAAATAAAAAGTTTAAAATGGAAAAGTGGAGGAGTCCATTATATCAATAACTATAATTGAAAAGCCGGTATCCATTCAAAGTCTAGGTCAACAAATATCAAAGTTCATATCTTCAATTGAAATATTGCCCATGTAAAAGTCACTTGTTGACAAACCAAATGTTAAAAGTTCTGGGTTGTTGTGGAATCCATGGTTGCTGTGCAATTCTCTGGTTGCGAAGGAAAAGATATTAATGTTGTGAAACGACTTTTTTTCAATGGAAAGGCAATAGTAACTATTGAAGTCTACAGTTGCTAAGGAAAGATATGTTTGCTAAAGAAAGTGAATTGTTGCTATGAAAAGTCAATGGATCCTGAGGGGCGTCTGTGACCGAGTGGTTAAGATCGTTAACTTCAAACCACTTTTCACTGTTGTAGATTTGAGTCGTGCAAGCGTCTTCAGATTCTTTCATACGAGAAATACTCGGGTGTCCGTTTGTGCCTAAAATAATACACATATGGGCACCAGAGGTCTTTTTCCACCAGTGAATTCTCCCTATATGCAAAGTTTTAACTAGAAAGCACGTTTTCTGACAAGCGCGTGTCGGGGGCACTTGTGACAAGCTCTAGTTTCTGCTTCAATTTTAACAACATTTTAGCAGCAGGTAAGGAAGTGTTGTTTTCCGTAAAACGGACATATCCCTATAACAATATGTAACCTGGAACACGTTTTGCTCAGGTAAGCAAAATTGTGCTACATAGTTTTACTTTACGAAAATCAATTGTAGATCTTAAGCTATTGCCCTACTTTAACTTCTTTTAAGAATGCCTTAGTTGTCACGTACTTCACTTTAGTGTTGTTATATTTTTCTAGTCTTTCAGATCATTGGGTCAAGCACTTTTAGTGTTGAAAATAGAGTTCTGCTCAAGCAAGTGCTAGGGGGCATGAAGGATATTGAACAGTTTCATTATCCCTCGTGTACAAGCTCAATTAAATAAAATCTGCAATTTTTATGTAATTTTGCTGTTTTTAATGCTTCCGGGGGATCACTTTATTCCAGATTCTTATTTGAAGATTTAGGGAAGTCTATTTCATGTAAACTGTCCTCAATCAAGTTTAAGTGATATATGTCAAATTTTCCAACTAGTTATGCTGTTTGAAAGTTATATCAAGCTCATAGATTGTTTTAAACTTGTACGGACAGCCTCACAGGTAAACTAACTAAAGATTATCTCATTTATATTTTGATGTTTTTTAGCTCACCCTGGCATTTAGTAGTCATTGCAATTTGTCAGTTGTTCTCAACAATTTCTTTAAACAACATCTACTGAAACAATCTGTGAATTTTGACCTTAAGGAATGATCCTAAAATGGCCCTGTACAAAAGTTATATAAATGATGTCAATTTAATGCATACGTAGGATATATGAGCTAAAAAAGTTTAAAAATAAAATCTTTACAAATTTTCTATAAAACTATAATGTTAAGAGCATAGGTATCTGGCATGTAACATCACATTGTCCTGTACAAAAATTATATATAAATTATAACCATGGTTACCATATGAGGGGATATAAATGTATATACATATGTATATCTATGTAAGAAAACAAATTTAAGTCTTTGTCTGTGGACTACAGTACTTACTTGCTTAAATTCAGGATTGTTGAAGTATTTCAGTTAGTAAATATTAAGTAAAAACTCCAGTAAAACTTTATTTAGTAAAAACACTAAAAAACGACTATGCAAAATACTTTTCTAGCAATTTACAGAAATTAAAAACGAAATGCATTAAAATAGAACTTTGCAATTTGTTTCATTTGATGATAAAGTATCCAAATGATATATCCAGGAAGTCTCTTTTAAATTCTTTTCCAAAAATGTATTATATTAACAATGGGCATAAAATAGGTATTTTAAAGATTATTTTAAGAATTTGCAGTTGAATAATTATTTTTTTTACTATTTACAGTTAGTAAATATAAAATTTATCATTATTCAGTATTTTCAATACCATTATTCAATATTGTAGCTTTCTTGTAAAATCATCACACAAGTTCTTCATCAGCATAAGATTTCCTCAGATCATTCAACCGTAATGATGATTAAAGAGCATGTGACAAATTAACAGGCTTTTATATATATTAAAGCAGTTCCTCCCTAAATTTGTAATATGTTTATATGACAAAACCAACTTTATTTTTAATGGCTTACTGTAAAGTGAATCGGTCTATAATGGATGGTTTGTAAAACAAAAAATATGATGTTGATAGTGTTTAGTATTAGATATAAATACAAACCACAAAAAAATTTTCTATGAATTTTGTTGGCAGGTGTGAGACACATGATCCGATAATACATATATATTTGTATTGCAGATAATAAAAATGTTCTATTACAAAATATTATTATCCATCATATTCATGTTTCATACTATGTATACTAGGTAAAACATTAATAACACTTTTTCCCAAGCAATGTTTAAATTCAATTTCCAAATGAAACCTTTATAACCGCCTCTGTAGTCGAGGGGTTAGAATCGAAGACTTCTAATCCAGTTACCTCTCTGGCGTGGGTTCGATCCTCGGGAGATGCTTGGTAGTTTAGCACGGAGGAAGGTATCTAGTACTGGTGTAACTCTCCAGGAACGATGGTTGGGTAACTACCCGCCTATATGACTGAAATACTGTTGGAAAAAGGTGTAAAATGAAACTTACAAACAAAGAAACCTTTTGTTTATAGCAATGTTTTAAAACACTAATGGAAAATGTGCTTACTGTAGAACTACCCTCTTAAATGTTGACAAATAACAAAGGTATGCAGTGAATTGGGTATTAACTTGTTCTGATAAAACAATCAAAGTTGTATTGTTCTACGACAGTTTATAGATGTGAAGAAAGTTGTCATATTTGTCATCTCTAGTATCACAGCTGAAATACAGCTCCTTTGTTTCACCACACCAACATACAGCCTGTGGTTTCTTCAGATCCTGCAGCACAACCTTTCCTGTAGAACAGTCTCCTGATATCTCTTCTATGACTTTTCTCTTACTGTCACACACAAAGACGGTACCATCATCTGACAGTAAAAATTCCCATAGGAACACTCATACCACTATAACTACCTATCATATAACCTTGCCAGTTTAATTTTGTTAATGTCTTCGTGCCCCAGTCAGATACATAGATAGAACTTCTGTTACATGTAATATACCATGAATCTTTGAAAATATTTTTTCCATCAATTGTTGCCAGTATGGTGCCATTCAGGTCAAGGATCTGAAGCTTTGTAGGGTTTCTGAATGACACAATAAGTTTACCTTAGTAACAGCTTATACGCTAATGCATCTTTTAGAGAGCTGTTTGATTTGTTTGTCATGTTCTTGACATCTTCTACCATCTGTTGAAATTGGTCAGAATTGTGATTCAATCTTTTTAGAATATCTTGATATTCTTTGCTGTCTATTATATCACCAGAAATGTCTGGTATATAATCAACTTTGCAGGAAGTAGCTTGATGTTCAAGGGTAACACAAACACTGCAAAGTAGTTTTTTATGGTCATTGCAGTAGAACTTGATCATTTCTTGTGGATGTTTAAGACAGAGTGTGGTCAGGACATCAGACTGGCCTGTGTGAATAGATGTTGAGGGTTGCTGAAATACTTTAGGCATATTAATAGCGTCCTGAAGTGTGTGATGTTTTGAAAGCCTACTGACTTTGTGTGCCGTAAAACAATTCTTGCAGAGGTGTTCCTTGCAGTCAGTGCAGTAACCATGGGCAGGTAGTCTAGGTCCTTCCTCGTCACAAGGCTGGCAGTAAATTTGAAGATCTTCATCTGATGCCATGGATGTTGTAGATGATGAAAATTGTTTTGATGCTTTTTTTCCTGAGACTGCCATGTTTTATCTAAAATGTATTATAATAGATTACTGTGTATTGCATGTTTATCAAATTGCCTTTTTTGTATATATGTAATTATGTCATACTCTAAAAGACAATTCAAAACATTGGTAGTACCTTGCTTACTTTTATGACTTGTTTGAGGTAAAATGTTGAGTAAAAAAAATCTCGATATTTCGTTATCTCAATGAAATTTTAGAAGTCTCGATTTTTTCCTTCTTTATCTGTATTGGAAATATTTGTTTATCTTGATAATTTCAATATGTTTAGTATTTCGAAGTAAAATTTCAGCCCCGACAGTAATTTTCACGCTATAATCCTTTCTTTATATCGACTAATAATTTTTTGTCTCACCCCCGCAGAGGTGAAAAAACACAAACCAGACGATAATCACTTAATAGCATGTGTCATAATGATATCAAACAGCGGTATAACTATCTCGAGAATGGTTCGATAACCAACCCGGGAAGATATCTGGATCGACCATGTTGAAAATGTTTACACTATAGTGGTGTTTTACTTAATTTTATCGCTGACTTCTATATTTCCGCTGGTAAACATCCGCTAATTTAACTTATCGACTTTGGGATATAAGGCTCAGGAAAACAAGACATGGAGATATCATACTTTTAATTTATTTGACTTAAGATATGCACATGCCTTTGTAAAAAATCAGTTACTGCCTTGTTCAAACCTTACACGTTATCTCGACATTTCGTTATCTCGATATTTTTTGGACGGTCCCAATGACTTTGAGATAACGAAAATCGACTGTATATAAAAATATGTCATTGTTAAAGGGGAATATGTACACATTTTAAAGACTACCATTGAGACAGACAAAAAAAGTAGTATGTACAAATATATAAGTATGCCATTGTGCGAGACAAAACAAAATATGTACAAATGAATAAGTATGCCTTTGTGCAAGACAAAATAAAATATGTACAAATATGTCATTGTTACAAGTAATTAAGTATACAATTGTCACAAAAAGTACAAATCTATAAGTATGCCATTGATACATGTACACATATATAAAAGTGCAAATTTGACAAATGAAATTTGTACAAATATGTAAGTATGCCATTGTGACAAACAAAATTGAAATATGTACAAATAGATGTATGTAAGTATGCCCTTGTGACAGGCAAATAGAATATTGTGACAGACAAAATAACATTAACTATTTTAATTAAAGAATTGAGAATTTAGTACCTCATCAATGAAACTTTCATGAGCTTAAATTATGACAAATATCCCTTTTTTCGACATCAAATGTCAGGTTCATTTATTACACATTTTAATAAAAACAAGAAATAAAAACTGCATTTCATCTTATATTAGCTATTGACTTAATTGTATATACACTTGAATGCTTTAGCTTTTTTATTTGTACCTCATTTTCGAGCCAAAGTTATTTTGTTTTGTATGTGAGAATGAAAAGCCTTTGTTTCGAATGTTTCCTGGCCAGCGTAAACAATTAAGTGTGTTTATCCAAAATATTCATTTATATTGCATATAATTTTTTATGTGTGTTTTTATTATATTGATAATTATGTTTTTATTATATTGATAACAGCAATTATATATCTGATAAGATAGTGGGAGGGGAAACAAACACTATAAATAAATCAATTATGACAAGCCTATACAAGGTAGATGCTGTGCTCAATGTAAATGTTATCTGCAGACAGACATACAGACAGACATACAGACAGACAGCACAAAACCAAAAAATATGGAACAAAAATCTTCAAATTTGTGCTATCATCATTACTGTTTAAAAAGTGCTATTTATATGCTTTTATTGATTTAACATTGTTTAAAAAAGTCCTATTCAATAATGTATCTGAAATTTCATAAACCTCAATTTGTCAACAGTATTTTATTACCGTAGAGCTTAAAACCATAGCATCGTGCTTTAAAAAAAACAATTTATACATTATGTTCATATGAAGAAAAACCAAAAAGGAAATCATCCTACCTTGAGTTATCCTCAAAATTGTGTCACAGGTTTGAAATCATCCACTGTAATGTCTTTATTTTTCTAAAGGTTTAACGTAAATATTTTTCTGTTACTATTGGAGTCATGGATTTCATGGAATTCGATAACGATATTTATTTCGATATTTTGCAACATTGATTTTTAAAATTGTATACATTTCAAACGTAACAGTTTAAATATAAGAGATAACAGGCCTTTATTTAGCTGATACAAGTGTATGCTGAAAATATATCAGATTTTAATATTGTGTTTAAAACTAGTATTTTAATCATTCAGTAGAGATAAATTTGATATTTAAATCCCGGTTGTTCTTTTTCACAAATTTTAAACCATTACTTATAATGTAAGTTTATACATGTCCACATTGTTTAAACTGATGCATATATGTATAAGGATCATAAATGATATTTATACATTAAAGGGGTTGTAAATGTGTTTTTAAAGCATTTAGAGATTGAGTAGACCTCACAATTAGGGATTTCAACTTCCATTGAAAGATTATTATGATTAATGATATATGGGTATCTCATCAATATTATTTGACATCAAATGCATAACACTTTAAGTTTAATGATGATGTCAAGGTTACTGTTAAAACTCGGAAGTTTGAATCTGCTAAATGCTGCTCTCAAACTATCTAATCTCTTGTTTTAAACTTCTCTCAAAACTCATACTTTAGATTCTCAGCTTTAAAGCTATTTACTCAGACATAGTTTGTCTGTGGTTTAAAGAATGGCTTGTCTTATAAAAAACAAAC
>NW_026858552.1:0-38679 GCF_026571515.1 Ruditapes philippinarum
TATTTTTTCCAATTAAATTCAAGATGACCGACTTTGGTATCTCCCGGCTCTCCTTTGAGTCCAGGAAATCCAGTAATGCCAAGGTGGTCCACGATTTCCTTTCATTCCAGGTAATCCCTTTTTGAAAAAAAAGAAAATTTGAAAATACAGATGATTATTAAAAAAACGATATATTTTATCTCTAAAACATGAGGAGAATGTATACATAAAAAGAAATGATAGATTAAATACCGATATTATCATGAATTCTTTTTTTACATTTACCAGTTTGTATTTGAATGTAACCATATCAGATTTCTTTGACATCATTACAAAAATGTCTTTTCTTTCAGCAATATTGAACGAATGGATAGACGGAAGACACTATCGGGTAATGTTCTTTCATCGAATAGGATTTTTAATATTTAGCTTTATTTTCATATGTCTACATATGATTTCAATCTGTTTTGATATAGATGTATGGAGTTGTATAACAATGTTCCTTTTTAGCTCACCTGTCACAAAGTGACAGGGTGAGCTTTTGTGATCGCTTTTCGTCCGGCGTCCGTCCGTCGTCCGTCGTCCGTCCGTCCGTCCGTAAACTTTTGCTTTAAATGACATCTCCTCATAAACCACTGAGCCAATTTCATCCAAACTTCACAGGAATGTCCCTTTGGTGGTCACCTTTAAAAATTGTTCAAAGAATTTAATTCCATGCAGAACTCTGGTTGCCATGGCAACCAAAAGAAAAAACTTTAAATATCATCTTTTAAAAAACCATAAGAGCTAGAGCTTAGATATTTGGCATGAAACATCTTCTAGTGAGTGTCTACCAAGTTTGTTCAAATAAAAGCCCTGGGGTCAAAATTGGCCCCGCCCCTGGGGGTCATTGATTTTCCCTATATGCATATAGTAAAAACTTAAAAAATCTTCTTTTAAAGAACCGTAAGAGCTAGAGCTTAGATATTTGGCATGAAACATCTTCTAGTGAATGTCTACCAAGTTTGTTCAAATAAAAGCCCTGGGGTCAAAATTGGCCCCGACCCAGGGGGTCATTGATTTTCCCTATATGCATATAGTAAAAACTTAAAAAATCTTCTTTTAAAGAACCCAAAGAGCTAGAGCTAAGATATTAAGCATGAAACATCTTCTAGTGAGTGTCTACCAAGTTTGTTCAAATTAAAGCCCTGGGGTCAAAATTGGCCCCGCCCCGGGGGTCATTGATTTTCCCTATATGCATATAGTAAAAACTTAAAAAATCTTCTTTTAATGAAACATAAGAGCTAGAGCTTAGATATTTGGCATGAAACATCTTCTAGTGAATGTCTACAAAGTTTGTTCAAATAAAAGCCCTGGGGTCAAAATTGACCCCGCCCCAGGGGGTCATAGATTTTCCCTATATGCATAAAGTAAAAACTTAAAAAAATTTCTTTTAAAGAACCCAAAGAGCTAGAGCTAAGATATTAAGCATGAAACATCTTCTAGTGAGTGTCTACCAAGTTTGTTCAAATTAAAGCCCTGGGGTCAAAATTGGCCCCGCCCCGGGGGTCATTGATTTTCCCAATATGCATATGGTAAAAACTTAAAAAATCTTCTTTTAAAGAACCATAAAAGCTAGAGCTTAGATATTTGGCATGAAACATCTTCTAGTGAATGTCTACCAAGTTTGTTCAAATAAAAGCCCTGGGGTTAAATTTGACCCGGCCCCTGGGGGTCATAGATTTTCCCTATATGCATATAGTAAAAACTTAAAAAATCTTCTTTTAAAGAACCCAAAGAGCTAGTGCTAAGATATTTATCATGAAACATCTTCTAATGAGTGTCTACCAAGTTTGTTCAAATAAAAGCTCTGGGGTCAAAATGGCCCCGCCCCAGGGGGTCATTGATTTTCCCTATATGCATATAGTAAAAACTTAAAAAATCTTCTTTTAAAGAACTCAAAGAGCTAGAGCTAAGATATTTAGCATGAAACATGTTCTAATGGGTGTCTACCAAGTATGTTCAAATAAAAGCCCTGGGGTCAAAACTGGCCCCGCCCGGGGGGGGTATTGATTTTCCTTATATGTGTATAGCAAAAAACTTAAAAATCTTCTTTGGAAAAAACCCAAATAGCTAGAGTTTAGATATTAAGCATGAAACATCTTTAAGTAAATATCTACAAAGTTTTGTTAAAATAAACGCCCGGGGGTCAAAACTGGCCCTGCCCCAGGGGTGACATTGTTTTTAACTATATGTGTATAGTAAAAACTTTAAAAATCTTCTTTTAAAAATGCCAATGAAGCTAGAACTTAGATGTTTAGCATGAAACATCTTCTTATGGGTGTCTACGAAGTCTGTTCAAATAAACAAATAAAAGCCCTTGGGTAAAAATTGGCCCGGGGGTGGGGGGCCTATATACAGGTGAGCGACCTAAGGGCCATCATGGCCCTCTTGTTTTCCAATCGAACTAAAAAATCAGGTCTTTACGTGAACTATTTCTCAAATTATCGTCATACCAAACAAAGGGAAATATTATGTGTTGTATAGAATATCATAAAACCAACAGGGCCATAATGACCGTAAATTTCACACACTCAAACCATTGTTGCCTTCTTCAACACAGTAATTAGACCACATAGGACACGTCGTTTTTGGTCACAGCCGCATGATTTGTAAACCATTTGTAAATGTCCGTTAGAAAATGCTCTAATATAGTTTTCAACTGTATTTAAATGTGTTTCCCATTAAAACACTATATCAACTATATAACTAACGGGGCGGGGCCAATGATATTCTAGCGGCATAATTCAAAGATTCTATAGCACCCGTAAAGGTGATGCTACATATAAAATAAGAGAAAATAAAAATGCAGTTCTGTATGTTGCAAAGTATTTTTGTTCAAAGCTTTGTTCATGAGGGAAAGAGTTCGATTCTTATGTAGGTTCATAAAATTATAAACACAGTCACATCCGGGCAGGCCAAATTTTTTAATAGATGACTTCAAGGTATTATGCCAAATATCTTAACTTCTGCCATTGTTGTTTCTGATAATACTATTTTTAAGACATCTTTACTTTATATGTCTATGTAAACTGAGTGGCCCTAAAGGTGGATTATTTTACCAGATGGACATAATTTTGATACGCCCAAAGAAACATAGTATCGTATTACAGTCAGACGCTGTCCATCCGTCTGTCCGTTTCTTAAAAATCAAGGAGAGTACCTATGTGACTATAAGTAGTGAACAATAAGTAACTGTACTCTCTTTAAGAATCCAGCTTTTAAATCCAGTTTTTCGTTAAGGTGGCCAATAGAGCAATTGGGAGAAAAGTGGAGTAGCAACATAAGTAAGAACTGTCCCGTTAGAGCGGCCGTATATCTGTTTGTAGAAAATTATGTTTTTTTATTATTGGTTTCCGCAAGATCACTTTTAAAGAAAGATTTCAATGATTGTGTTTATGTATGTCCTGTCAAAATTCAGGTCAAGTTCGATATTCGCGGCAATCAACTTACTTCTATTACTGATAGAATTATGCCCCTGCATACCGCAGGATAACTTTTGATGGATTTCAGCGATTGCACTTATACTTTGGATGCAAGAATGTTTTGTCAAAACACGATATAACCTATCAATTAATCATTTGCAAAGCAATGTCCCTTTATATGCAAATATAAATGTTAAATTATCTTCCATTGCTAGTATGCTATAATCTCAAAAAAATGGACAGTATAAGTTATTCTTTCACATTTGACAGGAAAATATTTTGTGTGCTACTTAAAACAATAAATTCTTATATCTATCTTTAAAATATACTTTCAGATTTGATACTTTCTGTTCTATTGACTTTCGGTTTTGTTTGAACTTTTGGAGAGGTGTACTAGTATTCAAACCTACAAGTCTACTAACAATAAGTAGTTCCCAGATATTCGCAATTTTTTAGAGGTCACTTAAGCAATTGTACTAAAGACTGGGTTATAAGAAGTATAGTTTTCCTGTAGCAGACTATTATATTAATGATTAATGGTTTTATTTCTTTTGATTTGTTTATTTTCTATTTAAAAACTTTAAAATAATGAAATTAAAAATGACATACTCTAAGTCCTGGAAAACCAGGCATTCCCCGTGGCCCTTGCTCTCCAGGGAGTCCGTCTTGTCCGGGTTCCCCTTTTACAGCTTTTATCAATATCGAAGGTTGTGATACTAGACAAAAGATAATCAAGCATTTACAATAACAATTTTAGATGTGCCTAAATCCAATGACAAAATTTCTGTCAAACAATTATCAATGTTTACCGAACTTTATTAAATATGCAAAGTTATAGAATAGTTAATGAAATATTAAAATAATTATACATGCATTTAAACAACTATTATTTATTTACATATTTCATCTCATCCTATTTTGTTTTCCTCACACTTCATTTAATGGCGTTTCAATAATATACATTATCTCATTCAAACCAAAACAAGATGGAAATTAAATTGCCGTTATGATTTATAAAATTTCTTAACGATTTGGTCATAGAATAAAACGTACCAAGTCTGGCGTCAACTTTCTCTAAGATAGACTGTTCTAATTTACCAAGACGCTGCAAGAAGTCGTTAAAATCTTGCGATCTGACCTCCGACTGTTTTCCATTTTTTTCATTTACGGTCGCGTTTTCATCTCTACTTTCCTTCAGTTGATCAGTCAAATTTTGATTTCTGCTTGAATCAGGGTCGTGTATATTTATGAAGCACTGCTGACATCTCTTGTGTGTTAGTTCATTCAGTCTATCTTCTATTGTATGTTGAAACGTCCTGAAAAATAATTGATTTATCCATTTATTGTATATAAAGTGAATATTTTAGCACTTTATATTGTAACAATAAGTTTTTCGATATTCTGTTGAACAGTTTTAATTTTGCCTATATGTCTATATGAATACTCCCGAAAACGTCATCAAGTGAAGTGTATCAAAGTCGTTTAATAAAAGTCACATTTCGTGTTGAATTATCTTTAATCATACAATATCATAACCCTATAATATTCCCGTTTAAAGAGGCCTTTTATTTTTGTTGGAAAACAGTTCTGTGTTGTTTCAAACTAAGCATTTGAACTATGTTTTGCAACGATTTTATCTAGGAAACAATGCATCATACTACTGTTCTTTAAAACAGCATCCCGGGAGCTATTTTAACGTGCTGTAAGAAATAGAAGATCGTGTCTGCTGTACTAAATTACATATAGAGAGAGGACCGTTTTCCTTATATTATCAAATGAAATAACGCTTACCTCATTTCAGTAAAAGCTTCTTGTAAACGGTCCGATAGCGTTTTATCCTTATCAACATCAATACTGCCAGGTACAGTTCTTAGTCCATATACAAACAAAATGAAACGTATAATATGAGTTCTTAAAAAAATTGCCATTTCTTCTTTAAAATAGCCCTAACACAAGTAAAACCGAAAATTTATTTTGACTGTAAATAAAAGCCTCAAAACACAATAACATCTGCCATATACTTCAATTAGTGTTATCAATGTACCTTTTAAACAGATTCTTGAAATAAATACGTGTGTACGATAAGATTATAGGCATCATTTCTAAATGTTTCACAGTTATATACTTTATGAAGAAATTAATCTTAGTAAACATAAAATGTTTGTTTGATTGGCTTTTATGTCACACCGACAAAGTATAGGTCATATTGCAAATTTCCAGTTTTACTGAGGAGGAAGACCTCGGGTGCCATGAAATATTTCAGGCAAGAACGGAAACTTGAGTAAAATCACCGACGTTCTGTAAGCTAGCTGGATAGCTCAGAAGTTATATTTCAGCAGAATTGTGATGATAATCTACAATCAGAAGATTTTCTTAACAAAACTTGGTAATACTCAGACTATAAATTTGCAGGATAAATCTTTTTTATTTTTTCAAATGTTTGCCTAGATTAATGTTGGGCATATTATAGGCCTTATTATTGACCTGGCAATCTGACTAAAGTTTAAATCTATTTATTTCTTTTAAGTAGATATGATAACGACCGCTTACTTTTCAGCAATCGGACTAAAGTTGAGATCTATTTATTTCTTTTAAGTAATTAACGACCGTATATGTTTCGCCTTATTCATAATTCGTATTTCTCGAAAAAGCTATTTCTAGCTATGCAATCAAAACCGGTTTTTATGCTCGCCGAAATATTTCCGGGGAGCATATAGTCGTCGGGTTGTCCGTCCGTCCGTACGTACGTACGTCCCGAATTCGTGTCCGGCCCATAACTTTGTTATTTGAAGTCGGATTTTAAAACTTTTTCACAGAAATGATCACCATATTGAGACGACGTGTCGCGCGCAACATTTGGGTCGCTACCTTGAAGGTCAAGGTCACAGCATGACCTTGCAGCAAAATCGTGTCCGGTCCTTAAATTTGTTATTTGAAGTCGGATTTTGAAAATATTTCACAGAAATGATCACCATATTGAGACGATGTATCGCGAGTAAAATGTGGGTCGCTTCCTTGAAGGTCAAGGTCACAGCATGACCTTGCAGCAAAATCGTGTCCGGCCCATAACTTCGCTATTTGAAGTCGGATTTAAAAAGTATTTCACAGAAATGATCATCATATTAAGATGACGTGTCACGCACACATTTGGGTCGCTACCTTGAAGGTCAAGGTCACAGCATGACCTTGCAGCAAAATTGTGTCCGGCACATAACTTCATTATTTGAAGTCGGATTTTACAACTATTCCACAGAAATGATCACCACAATGAGAGATTGTGTCGCGCGCAACATTTGGGTCGCTACCTTGAAGGTCAAGGTCACGGCATGACCTTGCAGCAAAATCGTGTCCGGCCCATAACTTCGTTACTGGAAGTCGGATTTAACAACTATTTCACAGAGATGATCACCATATTGAATCGACGTGTCACATGCAACATTTGGGTCGCTACCTTGAAGGCCAAGGTCACAGCTGACTTGCAGCAAAATCATGTCCGGCGCATAACTTCGTTATTTGAAGTCGGATTTAACAACTATTTCACAGAGATGATCACCATATTGAGACAATGTGTCGTGCACAATATTTGGGTTGTTTTTACACTTTGAACTTAGTCTGTGACATAACTCTGACACAACAAGAGGTATACCTTCCTGTGTCCAAAACCTATTCGGGGAGCATCACCCGGTTCAACCGGCTCTTGTTTACATAGGCATTAGAAGAAGTATCAAACTACCGCTATACGTGGAAGTTAAACAACTTGTTGATTTGTGTTAGAAATAAACATGTTTGAAGTATTTTTTAACAAATTACTTGAAAAACAGACACAATTTTTAATTGGCAAGATTGTTTTGCCAGTTTACCTGTCGGCTATATGGACAACGCCATGTTTGTTCTCGATATCGTGAAAATAACCTACTCAGTATTGGTTTTCCCAGGGTTAAAATTAGAAACCTCATTGCTGTTCAAAATTATGAAAGCTCTCTGATGGTTGGCTGTGTGAATAGTCACCACCAGAAATAATTTCGAAATGGGTCAAGCTCAGATCTAAAAGCGGAACGTTATTTAGAACTGATTTTAATCAGATTGTTTGACCTACTTGAATGTTTTTCATCCAAGTAGGTCCATTAAAGTTAACAATGCAATTATTTTATTAAATTATATCATTGTTACGAATTTTAATTCGTGGCTTGAAAAATACTTTTTAATCATAGAGGGTTATTACGCCTTAACGGGACTCCACTGAGGTTTTTGATATGATGGGACTGATTTTATTTTCCTTTTAAATGTACCATTCAATGTAGGTTTAGACCTCTAATCTTTGTGCAAAATTTCATATCATTCGCGCACTTCGTTTTTCCAGAATAATTATTCACATTGTAAATAAATGACCCGAAATGAAAAGCGTTTAAACGCTTTTCACGCAAATCGGACTAAGAAAAGCATATACATACGATTTTCAATTATTTCAAAGTATATTTCTTAACTATCTTTGCATATATTTCTGTCTAAAGTGCCCCAGCTCATTTATGTAAGAAATTCAAATGTTATGTTTTTAGGCTTTTAAACCTCAGTTGAGTCCCTTTAATGACATAAAATCATAAGCCGAAAGGTTATATATAGCAAGTATGATATTAAATAAAGAACGTAAATTAGATATGTACATTAATAATCTAAATGTATAGCCATAACACTGATATTGTAATTCAAAAATACAAATGATTGTTTGAAAGGTAGACATATTTTATCTATAATACACTTGATAAGCATGTTTGTATCTATAATACATTTCAGCAGCACATAAGTGTCTATAATACATTTCAGCAGCGGGATTTTGTCTTCTGCAGCAAATTGTGTGTCTTTAATACATTTCTACAGTAGGACTTTGTCTATAATTCATTTCAGCAGCAAATTTGTGTCTGTAATACATGTCAGCGGAAATTTTGTGTCTATAATACCTTTCAGCAGCTTGTTTACGTCTATAATACATTTCAGCAGCAAACGTGTCTCTATAATACATTTGTGACAGGTTAATGGCTTATTTTTAGAATAGAAATTATACTTATAACTAAAAATGAGAGTGTGTTTTTAAGGACTACACATCCTTTTAGGCACCAATAGGTTCAGCTTTTCATTACTTTTTTCTCTTCACTAGATCGTATGATACTTTTAGTTTTCAAACATTAAACATTCACTAGCTAATTCTTGTTTAATCTTTGATGTTTTAGAGCCATGGCACTAGCTGCATTTGCTCTAGGGCATATTAAGGGGAATTGTATTTGCGTTTGTAGAAATTAGATATGTTTTTTTTTTTCATTTCGAGGACCCACAAAATCTAGCAAAGTGACTTCTAATAACAAGTGACTATTCTTTTTATCATTTTTATCTGAAATATATGCTAGGGGCAATTTGTAACAGTATGAGATTTGTAAGTTAAGCTAATCAATCGAGTCATTCATAATCATATGTATTATCCAATTTATACCCAGCAGGCACTCAACGTCGTTTCAACATTGAACCAACGTTGAAGAGTGGGTCGTAATATTCAACTATGGACGACAATACGGATCTTTTGCCAATGTATATTTAACGTTGATTAAACGTTGTTGGTCAATGTTTTACTTTTAGTTTAATCATTATTTAAACTTTTATACCACAAATGTATATACTTATACTATTATTCATAAAATTTACATATTTGTTGTTTTAAGGATGCTGCATAACAGCAGAGAATGAATTCTTCATGGACAAATGCTGCATTATACTAATGGGAAGCAGTTTTTCTTACTGAACATAGTTGAGACTTTTAAATAGCTGTTTTTAAGTTTTTGTTGTTTTATGTACATAATTTGCTGTCAATATGAAACTTCAGCTGTATCTCAATTTTTATACTGTTATATTATGTAAATCTTAAACAGAACCATCTTTAGATAAAATGAATCACTGAGTAAAGTTTGAGATTGACTAAGTCACTTTTAACTTGTCACTTATTATTTTACTTGCAGAAGCAGTAAGAGACAGTCACAGAAGTATTAAAACACCATCATGAAACACGTTAGACATACTGAGAAAGATCTAGAAGAAGTAGCAGTTTGGTACAGATTGTAGCTTCATTGTTAAATTATACGGACTTCTTTGATAGTTTAAATTTAAGCTGCATTTGAACAGTATTTTTGAACTATCTGAAGTATTTAATATTGTCTTGATTGTTTTGTTAAACTTTGATACTTGTTTTATATCTTAAAATTAAAGTATGGTGGGTTTTCAAATTTGAAATGACATTGAAACTTCAACGTTGTGCCAACGTTGAATGTGCAACGTTGTATCAACGTTGAACTTTCAATGTTGTTTCATCTTTCAAATCCGAATATAATCCAAAGTTATTTCAACGTTGAAATCTGGCCATAATTCAACGTTGTTACAACGTTGGTGTGCCCGCTGGGTACTTATTCTTTTCTGTTTATAGCTTGTTATAAAGGCTGTATAATTTCAATAAGGTTTGACTGTTTATTCCACTTATTCATTTGACCTTTGAACATCTGCATTGTACAATAATAGTATTCACCTAACTTTATTTACAAAAGATAACCTAATTGTATGAAGCCTTAGAGCATTCACTTTTATGAAAAAAAATATAATTCAATGTATAGTATTAATGATTTAAGGTATTAACGTTTTGAGCGTTTGAGCACCTATGTTCTTTCTCCACCACTAAAGCTGGGAAGCCGCCATATTATATATACTATCTTGGTGCGATGTAAAACAAATGCAAAAAAGTATTTGATTTTTACCAAAATTGTGCCATTTTAGCTCACCCGTCACAAAATGACATGGCGAGCTTTTGTAGTGGCTTTTCGTTCGGCGTGTGTCCGTAAACTTTTACTTTATACGAAATCTCTTATGAACAACAAAGCCAATTTCATCAAAACCTCGCAGAAATATTCCTTTTGTGGTCAACGTCAGATAAGGTTGAAAAATAATTCAATTCCATGCAGAACTGTCATACATAAAAAGATAAAAAAAAAAAAAACTTCAAATATCTTCTTTAAAAAAAAAACGAAGACATATCCCTTAGAAATTAGACATAAAACATTTACTAGTGAGTGTCTACCAAGTTTCTTCAAATTAAAGCATGAAACATCCTATAGTGATTGTCTACAAAGTGTGTTCAGATAAAAGCCATGGAGTAAAATTGGCCGCGGCATGGGCGGTCATAGATTTTCTTTATATATATATATACATATATTGATATATATCCTTGTATTTAAATAAAACTTTCATGAAGCTTCTGTAAACTTTAAAATGTCAAAACGCTAGAGGTTTGAAACAATGCCTGAAAAATCTTTTTATAGGTGTCTACCAAGATTGTTCGAATAAAAGTCTTTGGGTCAAAATTTGCCCCGCCTAAGGTGGTCATTGGTTTTCCTGATATGTATGTACAAATATAATAAAAACAACAAAAAAACTTCTTTTAAAAAGACCAAAGAGCTACATCTCAGATATTTAGCATTAAACATTGTCTAGTTGGTGTCTACCATCTTTGTACAAATAAAAGCACTGGAGTCAAAATTGGCTGCGCCATTGGCGGTCCAATATTGATTTTAATTATATGTACATAGTAAAAACTTCAAAAACATCTTCTTTTTAAAAAACCCAAATAGCTAGGGGTTGGATACTTAGCAAGAAAAATCTTCTCGTTGGTGTCTAAGTTTTTTTAAGTAAAAGCCTTGCAGTCAAAATTGCCCCCGACCAATGGGGTTATTGATTTTCCTAATACGTATATAGTAGAAACTGAGTAAAAAAACTCATCAGTAAAAAACACAAAGAGGTAGAGCTTAGGTATTTAGCATGATATATTTTCTAATGAGTGTGTACCAAGTTTGTTCAAATAAAAGCTCTGGGGTAAAAATTGGCCCTACTCCTGGGGGTCATTGATTTTTCTTATATGTTCTCATCTTTTAGAACTTGTTTTCCCTTCGCAATAACAACCAATAATGTTCGTACACATGCACTGCTTCAGCTACAAATATGAACTTTGTGATATCAGTTTTAGATTAAGATTAATTTATATCTGCTTTTGTTTATAGTTTACAATATTACTTGTTCCTTGTCATGAAGAGTTTTATATTCAGGTGAGCAATTTCAGGGCCATTATAGTCCTCCTTTTAGAATAAGGAATAACAATTGAAATAACATTCCGCGCTTGTACCAGCCGCAAGTAGTATTGTGCAGAGGTTTTACAAATGGTTAATAATATTTATTGCATAATTATTTAAATAAATATCAAATCTTTAACATCAACATACATAATAACACAATATACAAAAGGGTTGGGCCAAATTCTCTTGGAACATTATCTTGGGCCCTCCCATCCTATCACTTCTGGAAACTTTAAGGTGTGATCCTTCAAAGAAATTAAAACAGAACAATAAGTTAAAAAATAAAAATTCAAAATGTGAAACTGTAAAAGCGGCATTTTTATTTCCTTTCAACTTTTTAATGTTTTAGAACATTTTTTTTTTTTAAATATTAGAACTACAATTGATGTTCTGTTACCTACTGGAAGCAAACTGCTTTTTATATTTACTAAAGTGACTCATTGGTTGGAAATGGAAGACAAAAAAGTACCGAACAACATGTAGGACATATACCATACATTTATTTAAATTATATATATGCAGCAACAATTACATTTGAATTTAACATGAAATAAATATTGCGTACCAAAATAATATTTTTTTCCGGAACATTTTATTCTGTATACGTCGGATATCATAACAGAAGCATTTTATATTATAACCCTAACGAAAGTCGAAGGTCTATGAAACCAATATACTGCTATTGATGAATTTCATAAAAAAAGTAATAAGATATAGCTTTTTACTCTTTAAGGTAAGGCAGGTTCTTGGCACAAAAAGTATTGCATGTTTTTCGGCAGAAAAAAATATTTTTAGATAAAATCGATCTAATGACACATAAACACTTTTAATATTGTGTTTTTAAAACACTTCATGTGTAGCTTTGTTACGCAACTTGTACCGAATGTTTGTTGTTGTAAGTTACCATGCAAGAAGTTAAAGCATTGATTAATGATTGTTTAATTGCAAAACGTTAATTACGAGCGTTAATTGTCTTCTTGTGGATTAAGAAAGATTTTCTGTAAATTTGGCTTTATTGCTATGGACGATACAATAATTGATGCACCAACATTTTCTATTACCAACCTACAATAACGAATATTGTAGCAACTACAATACAAAGGCAACATATTATAGAAATGATAAAATTTGATTAAAGCAATGGATCATTTCTAGAAGCATGTTTCACTAAGTCACTGACTCCAGTTACTCCAAATATGATATAATCAATCAGTCATGAAAATATTCAAAATTCATCCAAACCTTAAGCCATATACATATATTTCTGTTGGAGGTAAAGTGAAGTTTTACTGTTTCCATTTGAATTCAAGGGGACTGAGTTTGGGATCTCCACGTTCTCCTTTTGGACCACGAGGACCAGGCATGCCGGGGATTCCTTGATCGCCTTCTACTCCAGGTAAACCCTAGTTGATAAACAACAGAACATTGTGAAAATAACAGATGCATTATTTTGAAATGACGTCAAATTAATTGCAACGATTAATCCGTTTCTAAATGAAATTTAAGAAATCATGACTGATGGAACACTATCATCTACTGCATACATCTCTATATCACGTTGTTTCGGTTGTTGTTGTTGTTGTTGTTGTTGTTGTTGTTGTTAATTGCATTTCTTTCTTTATTTATTTTCTTTTCAGTTTGCAATCAAATGTATTCAGAATAATTCTTTGCACTATTTATCATTTTTGATTTATCAATGGAGTTTGTCTGACTATTTGGGAGAACCTCAAATTACCTAACAGGGCTGGTCGTAAGAAAAGGGGGACACCAACTAGAGGTTGGTAAATCTTTCGTCAAATGAGAATTTTAAAATTGATCTTTCTTTTCATATTTCTACATTTGAATATAATCTGACACAGCAATTGTCTTAAAATACATGAAAAATTAGGGATAAGGTCCATTTTTAATTTTCTATGAAAATATGCTAAAAATACAGATTTAAATTGTTTCCCAAATTGTTATAATTCATTCTAAAGAAAGATTTATAGATAGTATGTATAGGAAAAAATACATTTAAACATGTGTCATTCATCGTGCATTTTCCTAAGATTCCATATGTTCTTCATTGAAGTATTTTCGCCTCATACAACTTACAAATTAGATCTTCATATTTAAACTTATAAATTACACAATTGTAACTGTACAAATATTTGTAAAAGTTATCTTTTTTTAAATGATACTGACTCCTTATATATGGTAGCTATGATAGAGATTCGAAATTAAGGTATAATTAAATTCTTCTTGTTCCATATGTACCGTTACTTTCACTAAAACTTTAGTGTAGAGAAATTTTACTTAGCTGTATTTGATTTGTTGATATTCTGAAACTATTTGATTATTTTACTATTCAAATGACATACTGGTGGTCCTGGAAGTCCATCATATCCACCTGGTCCTGGTTTTCCAGGGAATCCTTCAGATCCCGGCTCCCCTTTTACCCCTTTTATATCAATCAGTCTTTGAGATGCTGAAACAGGAGACACAGAAATTGAAGATATTCATTTGTTAGCTTATATTTCTGTGCAGGACAAAAAGGAACCACATAGTTCATTGTATACAGTGACATTTACATGTTTACACACCAAAATACAATGACACAAACAGTAGAAAGTTGGTTGCCAGAGCGATTCACCCAAGACATTTCAAGCTGATATATTTTACTTTTGAGTTATAGTCTGGACAAAAAAGTAATGAAAATTGCAAATTATTTATCATTCTTCTCAACTGTATTCCTTCTTACTGTGAGCTATTATTGCAGCAGTAGATTTTCCAAACATTTTTCGAATGATGGTTTTAGACAAAAATAATCATACAAAAGATATTAATAAAGCGCAATCACCTCACAATAATTAACAGGAGAGTTATCATTCTTGTACATTGGTACTCCTACTTCATAAGATCTATCCATCATGAAATATCAAATAGTTTTTGTTTCAAACAAAACTAAGCATAAAAACAAAGAGACATTACTCAAAGTTTATAATGGGTAGAGTTATCGTGCCTGTATATTGCACTCCTCCTATATATGATCTATCCATCTGAAACGCTTCAAATTGATACCTCATAAACTTTTCGATTTATACTAAAAATAAACACGAAAAATAACAAACATGGAAAACACATTGAGCAAGAGCGAAAATATTATTAAAGGTAGAGTTATCATTCTTGCACACTAAACTCCACCGAATGAATATCCACTATTCAAGTTTCAAGCTTATATTTCAAATACTTTTCGAGATATGCGGTGGACAACATTAAAAAGGGGACAATTAGCTATAGCAAAAACAACATTAAAGTGTCTCAAGTTAATATCTTAAAGAGATTTTCAATTACGCTCAACAAAAGAAAAATGTCGGACGGAAGAATTTGAAATGTATAATATTTTATACTTTTAGTGCTGCAATAAATTATGTTTAAACTAAACAATATTGCAAGAATATGCATCAACAAATTATGATTTAATACCTCCCAAGATGAACCTTTTCGACTTGTGGTTAATTGTAACCTTTTAATTAATAGTGTTTTTAAGTTAAACCAACATCATCTCGTTCAAATTAAGATGTCAATCAAATGCCATTTTCAACATTTCCATTGGTATTTTTTTCTTCTTCTTCTTTTTTAAAATATGTTTGAAATGGAGATTTAATTGTTATTACTCATTCAAGCGAGTGACTTTTTACTTTAATCATCTGAAAAATAAGTCGTACCAAGTGTAGCGTCAACTTTCTCTAAGACAGACTCTTCTATATTATAAAGACGCTGCAAGAGTTGGAAGACATCTTGAGAATTTACATCTAACTGTGTTCCATTTTCTTTATTAACGGTCGAGTTTTCATCTCTTATTTCCTTCGGATAATCCGTCAAATTTGTGTTTCCTTCTGTGTTAGGGTCGACTAATCTAATAAGGCATTGATGGCAGCCCTTGTCACTAAGTTCTTTCAGTTTTGTTTCAACTGTGTTTTGAAACGTCCTGATGAAACAAATGGATATATACTTGCAATATATATGCATGCAAATAATTGAAAATGCAATCTCTTTACAAGAAACTTTAGGGAGAGAATTACAACCGGTACAGCGTATCAAAAATAGGTTCACATAAACCATTACTACAAAACAAAATATAAGGGGATTTCATTAGGTTTTATTTCATTTAGACCATTAGTTTTACATCTTGCGATACTTAAAATGTGTGTAATAAAATCATATTCCAAACAATATAATAGAGACTGTGTAGTAATTATCATTATTATATAATCTAAATATAGCTGCAATCTCATTGGTACAAACAGTAGGCAACCGAACTTTTTATGAAATCATATTCACTGGGTGTAGTATCATATTCACTGGCTGAATTGGATTTTTCAAGTTTTTAAATAGATTGAGACTTATATTCAATGACCATATATCGTAGACTGTTAATAGCGCGTGCTTGCTGCGTTTCTTCTTTATGGCATATTTCTCGATTAAAATATCATTACTTTACTTTTAAAGTTAAAGGTTACAGCGCAATGATGAGTATAAACTTTGGTTACTTTTGCATGCGCAACGTTTGATTAGTTGTGGAACGCCTGACATGCGCGCTTCAACGAAACAGGCAAACGCTGTACATGTATACATAAGGTTGTACTTTTTGGACTTTTTAAAATTCTTAAAGCCCATTCATATAATAAAACAATTATTGACTAGTGAGCCATTGAATATAATGTGATATTTACCGCCTCTGTCAATATTTCATCTGCCGATTAATATCACATCATATTCAATGGTATACTAGTAAATAATTGTATAATATTTTTTAATATCAAATTTTAGAGACTAACCTGTACGAAATTTTGGCACGGATTCTGGGCGGAATTGGCACGGAATTGACACGAAATCAGTGATTTCTGGGCGGACCAGGAACGGAAACGCAAATTCCGTGTCATTCTGTCTCACAAGAAAAATATTTTGTTCACTTTTCTGTGCGGAAAACTAGAAAAATTCCGGCTGGAATTTTATTTGGAGCAGAATTTATACTTAAACATTTCATCTTGGACAGAATTTTCAACTTTGAAATTTTCTTGGGAAGGAATGGTCTTCACTATGGGCGGAATTCTATACTTAAACATTTTTCTTGAACAGAATTTCACATATAAGATGTCTAAATCATAATTGTTAACTCTTGTTTTTGCACTTGCAGACAATGAAATTTTACCAACTGTACTTATTATTTTTGTTGAAGCATGATACTTGACCAATAATTACAGGTGTATTTTTAGAATAAATAGGGTTATTTTTTAGAAATTAAAATATGCCTATACAATGTTTTCAAATATTGTGGCATATGATATATTGTCAGACTAATTTAGCAAATATTTTTTGTACTGAAAAACAACTGTAATAATCTTAGTGTAGAACTTGAAAACATTCACCTCCAAAATGCTTAGGTTTATAAAAAGCAACATTGAAATAAGAATGCTGTTTAAATTTGAATATCAGGACAGCCACAGGACAAGATAGTGTGCTTGCCATTTTAAACCCTAAGAAATCATGATTTTGTTATAAAAAAATAAACAAAAACAAAACAAAAACATTGCATGAAATAATCTCATATAGTATGCCCTTTTAATCTATATAGAATTGATCAGCCAATATGCCCAATAATTGCTTTCATTTAGGTAAATAAATACTACAATATATATCCACTGAGATTTTACACTACACAGATCAGAGCTCTGATAAAACTCAACTGACCAGCAGTTTCCCACCATCTTGAATTCTTTGCATGACTAATTTACTCCACAGGTCATTCCAACAGATCAGGCTGTTCCATTGAATTATTTTGGGGAGAGATAACATTATAAATTTCATATGCAGAATTTGTCTAGGACATTGCAATTTTTTTTTGTTCAGAAATTTGTAATGATTTTTAAATTCTATATATATATATCTATTTGTTACTTGAATTTTTGTTACATTCAATGAATGGAGGTTGAGATGATGAGTAAATTAACCCTGTTTTACATAATGATTGACCTGTCCATGCAGTTATACAGTTGTGAATTTTGAATTCTAAGATATCTGGGTCAGCAAAAAGAGTGCAAATAACAGAAGATGTACTTGATATTTTAACAATTTTGGAGATATACTTTTGTTTAAGATCTCAAAGTGTTTTAGTATTGGTATGATAAATAAGTGTGAAAACATGGGACAAGGAGATGAACAACATAATCAGGTAATTGTAAACCTTTAGTTACATTAATGCTGAAACAAGTTTTATATCAAACTATCAATGGTAGCAAACTAAAATTTGTAACAAGAGCTTAATGTTGTTTTTATATTTTCAACTTCATACATTTGTTTTTTTCTGATAATTGTTTTAAATCTTTATTACATGTTTAATGGCTGTAAAATATAAATTATTCAATGATTCTATATAATGATTGTGTGTATTGTATAAATTAATAGCATGTAGTAGATCTTTTTCATTTCCTGTAAATTAAACAAATTAGGTCAATTTGATTAAATAGGAATAAATGGTACAAATTCAGAAGTTTTGTACAGCTGAACAGGGTCATCATAATCATTTATTATTTTACATGTATGTGTTGTGTTTCCAATGGAACAATCTAAAATTACATTTTACACTCATATTTTCAGACTGGGAGTTAAGTGCTGACTGTGAGATGCAAGGTGTTTCAATAAAGATGTGCAGTATTAATCCTGAATAGGTATATTTTTAAATCTCAATACTTTACTATTCAACATCTTTCCTTGAAAAAATACATAACCAGTAATAAATAGTGTCACAAATAAAGCAGTTAATTAATTCTTATACAGAGCAATTCTTAAACACTTGTGCACTGAAATGAGATACTGCGTAAGCTTTAGTATTTTTGAATATGCATAAGCACTGTTAATATTTAATATTGTTGAAACATAAAATTTGATATTATCAAAAAATATGAAATATAACTGCATATATTTATGCAATCAAACATAATTCATTACTACATTTTTTGTTTAATTAATTATTAATTTTATTATTAAAGGTGAGCACAACCACAAGAAGTTCTTGGAAACACAGGCAGTGGACTTAAAACAGACATCAATTAAAGAAATAGTAATTTAAATAATCAGAAACATTTGAAACAAATTCATGATTGAAACACTCTCAGCAAAAAAATTGCAAAAAAACAAAGTGTTGGATTCTAAGAAAACCAGTACCTACCAAAACCTGCAGGTAGAAAAAAACTGTTTGTGTTATAGTGAATGTATGGTATTCTATTCTGTATTTGGACTAAAGGCTATGTATTAAATTTTGTGAAAGAAAATTTAATGTTTATACATTACTGATAATTTTATCCCAAAAAAATGTGATCATGTTAAACTCATAAAAATTCCGCCCCCATCAATTCTGTCCCAGAATTCCGCCCAGAATTTTGTTTGACAATTCCGTTCCAAAATTCCGTTCCGAAATTCCGCCCAGAGATTCCGCTTCAAAATTCCGCCCAGAGATTCCGCTTCAAAATTCCGCCCCAAGATTCCGCTTCAAAATTCCTCCCCAACTCATTTGCATATTTCGTCCCAATTCCGCCCAGAATCCGTCCCGTTTCCGCCTGGAATCCGGCCGGAATCCGTGCCAAAAGCAAATGGTTTAACACTTGTATATTTGGGGGAGAATTTAAATTTCTGTGCGGAATCTGCCATTGAATTCCGCCTCATTTCCGTGCAGAAAATTTCGTACAGGATATGTAGTAATTATCAATATTTTCTGATATCAATTTTGAGCATAGTATATCATAAAATAGCACTTACCTTATATCAGTAAACAGATCTTCTATGCGATCCGAAAGCGATTTATCGTGTACATCACCATCAAGAATACAATGCACAGCTTTTAGTGCATATACAAACAAAATGAAACGTACAATATTTGCCCTTAAATAAATTGCCATTTCTTCTAGTTATACAAACAATGCCGACATTAAATAAAAGCTTCTAGAATTAATGCAACCAGAAGTGGCCTATTTCTCAGGTTGTTTACATTTAAAACATAAGCACTTCATAAATTGTAAGAACATGAACTTTCAATCAATCCAATTACCTTTATCAGCCTTTATCAGAGAACTTTTTTATCATTGCTAAATTTATCTTTACAATGATTCTTTAGATATGATAAGGGTTTAAAGATCATTTCAGAGCAGAGTAAACTTCGTGGAGGAATTTGTAATGTTTTATGTGAAAATTATTAGTTGTATTTATTGTCGGAATATCAATGCAAAAAGTTCTAAATTTCAAGCAAAACAATGCTTCATTCCTAGGAATTAATGTATATAAATTATATATCTTAAAGATTAGGTATTTGAAATGTACTCATCCAGTATTGTATATATTCACTAATACAACACAATTGCTTTAACAATGTCTTTAACAACTTTACAATTCTTATACAAATATTTAAAATAATAAGAATTAATGCCAATTGCGTATTTAGCATAGTTTAACCTTAAGTGAGTGAGTCTGCTTTAAAATCAAAAACTACACTAAATAATCAAATATTTCGCTCCCCTTATATACTAAAATACTTTACGCCTAAGACTTAATAACTTAATAATTCATAATAATTCATAGAGTATATATGCATTTGTTGACAGCTAAACAATTAAATAACCCATTATGTTTGCACGATCTAAAGTACAAACGGTACACTTCCCGTTTTAGTGTTGACAGGTCTATTAATTAACTAAATTAAACATAGTATTCGTGACAGCTCATTAAATTAATATATCCGTCTATGCATACCGTTAACTAATTACCGGCTAATTACCGTTATCCTACAATATCTTCCCGACCAATTAAAAATACTTCCAGGTATTTTAAAATAAAACTTATTTAAAGAAAAAAAATATGTCACTTTTAAGTATGAATGACTAAGAATAGTTTCAAGAGTGAAAAAAAAAGGAAAAAAAAACGAACGCAAAAATAAAAACTAAAGGTAAGCAATTGACATTTTACAATTTATATAGCAAGAGATATAATTATTGATATACAATTTTAATAATTGAAAGTAATATTATTTAAAACAAATCATATTTAATAGTTTTTTTTTTCTTTTAAATATTTCTGTTAACAAACATAGAAGAAAATTTATAGAATATAATTTTATATTAAGAAAACAAGAAATGTTCCGTATATATAACTATTTTCACTGATTGAATTGTCCTAAAATAACACTGTTTTATATTTGAGAATAACACTTATCTGTCCTAAAAAAACATAATCACTTTCTTAGTTTTAATTAAATTTTAACACCGGTATGTCTTAATTTTTTTTAAATTCACATTTTAAATTTTTCTTTTTGACGAAAGCAGAATCTCCAAGAATAGAATTAATTACACTATGTATCAAATAAGGAAACACAAAATACACTTTTTATAAAATTAACACATTTTCTGTATAATTTGTCCATGAAACGTTGTTTCTTTTCTGCTTTTTGAATATCTATCCTGGAGATTATGCCTCCGTGTTAACCTGAAACGACATAAAATATAATTAAAGAAACAGGTACATGTAATGTGTATTAGCATGTGACAAAAATGAGATAAAAAATATTTTAAATTAACCAGTGGAAGTCTTAAATTCTTATCATTTATATATACGGGAATGATGCAGTATAAATTGTTATAAAAGTAATTACTAAAAGTGTTAAAAACAATAAGAAAAATAAAAATAAAAACAATAAAAGAAATATATAAAACCCGTATAATACCCTTAACCAGAACCTGAAAATAGAAATCAAAGAACTATTAAAAATGTAAATAAAACTCTGTCACCAATAACGATATAAACAATGTTATTTAAAATTAAAGAATAAAATATAAAAAAAATTTGACCGAATAAGATTTAAAAGAAACTAAATGAAAGATTTTCCATGAAATACTTAATATCTAAATTTTCTTTTTGTTTTACTTAAAAAAATTTCCGAATTTTTTTTTAAAAAATAATTTTTAACATAAAATAAAAATAAATTTTGTGTCGTCTTCTAATCCACTTCGTCCATTTTACATCTTTGGGACGTCTGCCAGAGCGGATAAAAGTGACTTGCTGTCGCATGTTCAGCCTTGTTCAATAAACGGTCGAAAATCGCCTCCATGAACCGACAGTCATTGACAAGATTTCCCAACGCTACCGGTGTAATTTCCAGTTCTAGACAATGGTCGCAGGCCTGTTGATTTCGTGCTGCTACTCGTTCTAGAATGTCCCGTTCTGCCCGTAGGAGGAAGAAATGCCTAGTTAACTTCCCCGTTAAGTTTAGAACAGTTTTTGAATAACACCACGTAAAGTTAGAAATGATGTCAATTTTGTGCACCACATGATGACTACATTGCGTGGCTGACTCACATATGTCACAATATGGTGCTGACCGTTCCTCGATTGCACAAAGCACCTTAGCAACCAAATATTCAAAAAGATATGCTCTGAAGAGCATACCAACATTAAAGCGACGGATAAAGGTATTCATTTTCTTCACGGTAGTAACACTAAACACAAAAAAAACTGTAGATTTTCAAATGACACGAGTATTGTCCAAACAATATTTCCTCAGAAAAATTCCTTTTTAGCAGTTAGATGTAATAATTTCTAACACTGTTCCAAATTTACAAGTTCAAAATATAACAAGTCCTTGTAATATAAAAATAACACACTGTGAACAGTTTAAAATAACAAAGTATCAACAAGATATCCTTGTAAATGGAGTACAGTAATTCGCACAGAAAAAGTTTGACTACTGTACTGCAAAGATGGTTGAATAACGTTTTTATACGTTTCATTTTTAACAAACTAATTCGTCAAACTGATAACATTGTCATTTCTTTGACAGTTATTTATTATCTAATGTGCAACAAAAGTGCGTTTTATGTATATTTCAGACTTCACTCATTTATAATTATATGTTAAGTTGACAGTTCTCCTATTATCTTGAGAATATCTTCTGATGTTGACGTCTCTGTTACGTTAATGTTGTCTATCTGGAAGTGTCTACAATTTTGGATATAATGAAGAGAGGATTGAACCCTGAGGCTGCTCCATTTTTTCTGAAGAATTGTCGTCCATCTCTGACATCTTAGACACGAGCTTATAGAGCGATTTATCTCTACTTTTTGCATTCATTATCAACTCCGGACCATGACATTTAACAGAGACATATTTTTTTGAAAGACGTTTTCGTATGAAAAATACACTGATTAAAATCACAATGATCGAAAAAATAACCCCAGATATAATCAAAATAATGCCCCATAAAGGAAACGGTTTATCGCTATCTAACGATATCGTTTGTAGATAATGTAATTTAGAGACTAATGCTTCGAGCGGTATATGACTTATAGGTTTTAAATCAGTTGGTATCTTTATACTTGAAAAATGATGTAAGCTTTCATTTAGGGTCTGAAATAAATGGTTACTTGATGTGTTTGACCAGAACAATGTATTTGAGTGTAGATCTCCATTTAAAGAATGAACTGTGGAATTCTTATTGAACCAAGGCGTCAAAATCAGGTAATTATTAAAAGCTTTACAGTTTTGATTTAAAGAGATTATGGAAACCGGCGCTTTTGCTATTACTTCCTGTCTGTTTGTTTGTATATTGTCACATAAGATTACAAACTTTAAGTCTTTGTCAGAACTAATAATCCATCGTCCATCAAGAATGTTAATAGCTTTTGGTAACCTTGCATTTGTGTCGACCATAATTTTACAGTTGTTACGAATGTCGTTGTCGTCTTGTAAAAATAATGCGGAAATACACATTTTGGAAACACTTCTTTGATAAATTGGAGCTGATATCTGACAATATTTCAAAAAATTATTTTGACAACTATCAAGTTCTTTTCTTGTTAAAACTGAAAATTTTGTTCTCGCCTTATTATAGATTAAACCCTCATATTCTAACTTGTATTTAGCAACTACAGACTCTGAAGAGTTATTCGGTGAAGTATACGCTGTTTCCATATTAAAAATTTTATAGACTTCGAATTTCTCATTTAATTCCGTAATAGGGATTTCAATTTGAATAAGTAAATGGTCTTTATAAAACATTGTAGTGGTGCTTAAATGTCTGTAAAATTTGAACAATTGTGTTTTCGGGTCGGCTGGTAAAGCATAATTTTTGGGTGAATGGAGCTGAATATCTAACAATAATTGAAGTAGATAAGCTGGCGAAATTAAACTTGGAGTACACTGTGCTAAACTCAATACATCTAATTTATCTTTAAAATCGTTGATGTGCAAAGCTGCCAAGGAAACTGCAAATTTTATATCGTTTAATATTAACATAATGTGGTTGCTATTGACAGAATATGTTTTAAAACGTTCAAGACTTCTCTCAAAAGCAATTTTCCATTTATGTATTTGAGTTTCTACTGAAGTTAATGCATGGATTATTTCATTTATTTTGTTATGATTTTCCATAATGTGTGACTGAGAAACATTAAGAATAGAAAGCGAATCCTCCACAATATGCATGATATTTCTTTGTGTTGAAGCTAATTTATTAACATTTCTTTTAATAGATTGAACATCATTATTATCCGCAGTACCAAATAAGAATCGAAATACTTTACCTAAGCCAAAAATACTTCTTTTTTGTTTATTAGTGTCACGAAGGCTTAAAAAATCTGTGTATTCATTTAGTACGTTATCATATGTTAGTCGGAGATTATTGACGTCTAAATTCATGTCATGTATTGTTTGTAAATAAGGCAAAAAGTTATCTTCATCTTTAGTTTGTAAATAATGTTTTTTCATTTCCAGCAACGTTTTGTTAACTGTATCAACATTAGTAGAAATTTGAGTTAGATAAGTGCTGAATAATTTAGTATCATAAACTAAAATTGCGTTCCAATGCGCTTTTGTTATAGAAATTTCATTAACTTTTGAAAAAATAACATTATCATATCTAGTCATGGCCCAGGCAAATTGAAATAAGCAACTCAATATAAACATCTTCATGTCTGAAAAATAAATTGAATGCATTTTTAAAGTAACATAAAAATTAACTTTGATTCAAACAACAAAATCTGCTTATAGTATCTTAGATAAACATTCAACTAACAACTTATTGACAGATTGATGTTTAGAATCCGAAGACTGAGGCTTCGGGCGTTTGCGTAGAAAACGTTTTTTCTTTTGTGTTTGTATAGATGAAACATTAAATTCATAACTTTCTGTGTCAGAAGAGTAATGATTATTTACGAGTGACCTTGTTTGTACTTGACTTTCGTCTGAATCTGAGCTATTTGTTGACATTTTATGGCTAGAAGCATCACTTTTGTTACCTGTATAAGTTTGATTACGTAATTGACCGCGTAATTCGGATAAAGGTACATTGTCCATCTCGTCGCTACTTAATGAGTCTGGTTTTGACATTTGATTTTCTTGTCTTAATTGTTTTTGTAAATGTGACAAAGGAACATGGTCTAACACGTCTGAATCGTCCAGTTGATGATTATATCTACGTAACACCGCGGGCGATGTTTGATTTTCATCATTATTTTCGTCCGTCGAATCTGAGCTATCGGAGTTACTTTCATTGGTCGAAGTTATGTCTTTGGGCGGAACAACATACTGACAAGAACGCCCTCTGCCTGAAGGTTTAGGAATATCCCAATCTAAAACATTTGCTAAACGAATCTGCCGTGCATGTACTTTATGTAATTTTTGATCTAATTGACTTTTTATAACATAGGTGAGAGGAGCAATTTGCTCTATAATACGGTAATAGGGAATCCATTTTGAATCTAATTTACTTGACCTTTTAAAATTTTTGTAGTAAATCGGGTCGTTAACTTGAAAAGTAACGTCTGATCTATTTTTATTCGCATTCTCGACTCGTTTTCTTTTATTCTTTTTCAACATTTTGTATGTTGTTAGAAAAGCTCTATGGTTTTCACTTAATATGATTTGACTATAATCTGTGCCGTGATATTTTGCTCGAGGCTTCAGAAGTGCGTCTATTGGAATCGTAGGATCCCTTCCAAATAGATTAAAGAAAGGAGATTGCTTGTTCTGGTATGAAACCGAGAATCGTAAGGCGGCCAAAGTTAAGTTTAAGTGAATATCCCATTCTCTTGAATTATTGTTGACCAGTTTTGATAAAAGATTTACTATGTCTCTATTTCTGCGTTCTAAAGCACCATTGCTAGTCGGCGAATAGGGTGTGGAGCGTACGTGTTTAATATTTAATTCTGCTAACATATTAGTAAAAGATGAATTAACAAATTCAGACCCGTTATCTGTAACAATCTTTTGGGGACAAGCGTATCTACTGTAAATTTCTGTCATAAAGAAATGTACTATTGACTGGGCTGACTTATCTGGACTCGCAAATGCTTCAATAAAACCCGTGAAATGATCCAAAAAACAGATAATAACCCTGTTCTTTGATGCAGTAAGCGGAAGCGGTCCCAATACATCTATTGCTATGATATGAAAAGGATATTTTGGTGTTTCAGTTTCCATAAGTTTGGTATTGATTGGTTTTAAATTTCTACTATTACATGCCACACACTGTTCTACAATTGAAACTATATCTTTAAACATATTCCGCCAATAATATTTGACCTTTATAGTTGCAAAAAGTCTCTGTATTCCTAGATGACCAAAATTATGATAATTTGTCATTATCATTTGTTGTAATTGCCTAGGGACAAAAAGTCTTAACGAAGGTTCGTCGTCACAGTTCGAAATGTAATAAATAATGTTATCTAACTCAATATAATGTTTTTCCTCATGTTTAGACATTTTATTCTGTTGTAATTTTGATTTAATTAAAGCGATTTCTGGATCATTTTCTTGTTCAACTTGCATGTTTAAATTTTCTAAATTTTTAACCGGTTCAACTATTAATTCATTAGGCTCATCTGCTAATTCGCTTATCTTCCTGACATCTACCTGATTTGTATTAATTGCATTACATTGTTTGATTTCATACATGTTATCTGGAATATCGCTGAAAATTTCTGACTCTGTCTCAGATTCAATTAATTCTTCCTGTGGCTTTGCTGGTCTACTTAAGAAATCTGCAACTACATTTAATTTTCCTGGGATATGTTCTATTTTACAATTATAAGTTGATAACACAGTTGCCCACCGCTGTATTTTTTTATTGTTAAAAGGCTTATCTAGAATGTGGATTAATGATTTCTGATCAGTATAGATAGTGAATTCTGCGCCATGTAGATAATGATGTAGTTTATTTACACAGTAGAAAATTGCCAAAAATTCCTTCTCAACTATGGAATATTTTCTTTGCGTTTTATTGAAACGGTGTGATATGAAATAAATTGGCTTCTGATTAACATAAGAACCTTGGTCGTTTGGTTCACAATCCTGAGATAAGACCCCCGATAAACATAATTCACTTGCATCACAGTACAGTTTATAAGGCTTATTAATATCAGGAAAACCCACATATGGAATTGAAGTAAGACTTTCCTTCAATAAATCAAAACTTTCTTGACATTCTTGTGTCCAGTTAAACTTAATATTCTTCCTTGTTAAGTCAATCAGAGGCGATATAATTTCTGTGTAACTTTTTGTTCCAGATCTAATCATAAATCTATAAAATCCAGTCATACCCAAAAGTGAGCGAACCTGTTTAGAACTAGTAGGTGGAGATAATCTTCTTATAGCTTTTATTTTGTTTTGATTTGGTTTAATGCCATGGCGATTAACCACGAAACCTAGATATTCAATTTCAGCCTGTAAGAATTGACATTTCTTCAACTTGAGTTTTAACCTATGTTGCCGTAACCTCTGGAAAACAGTTTCTATATGCTTTAAATGATCCTCGTAATTAGAACTAAAAACAATTATATCGTCGATATAACTGATAGCAAAATCATCACAGTCTTTAAGAACTATCTTCATTAAAGCCTGAAAATAACCTGGAGAGTTTGCTAATCCAAAAGGTAACCTCTCATATCGATACATGCCAAAGTTTGGAGTTGAGAATGCTGTTTTTTGTTTATCTTTTTCTCTAATAGGTATTTGGTGAAAAGCACTCGCTAAGTCAAGACTCGTAAAATATTGACAATGTCCAAGTTTAGCTATTATATCCTCAATACGAGGCAATGGATACGCTGTATTGTCTGTTATCTGATTAAGTTTTCGAAAATCTACGCAGAAACGCTTAGAGCCGTCAGACTTTGAGACAATGACCAGAGGGAATGACCATGGCGAGTGACATGGTGTAATAATGCCTGCCTGAAGCATTTGTTTTATAGCGTCCGATGTATCTTGAAGATTTTTAAAAGGAATTCTATATGGCTTTAATTTAATTGGTGGATGGTCACCTGTGTCTATTTTCATTTCAATTGTATTAGTACCTATCAATTCTGAATCATCTTTAGCAAAAACATCTCTATTTGATTTTAAAAAATCTTTAAGCATATTAGCGTGCTGAACTGGTACCTGAATATCATCAAAAAAATCTGGCTCACACGTGTTTTTTATTACGTTCTGAGTTATGGATGATATTTCATATCTGTCAACAACCTTTACCTGCGCGAGTGAAGTACCTGCCCTTAACCTAATAGATTTGTGAGTATTATTTACTATCATGACAGGTATTTGCCTATGGCTATGAAGGTATACCACTGAATCTATAATTTTTACCTGAGGTTCAGAATTTATGTCACAGTCAATTTTGCCGGACAATTCATATGGAACATTTTCCTTTAGTAAACCATGATAATATTTTAATTTTCCTCTTACTATGTGTGATGTTTGAGGTTGTAAAACACAATCATTTTCGAGTCTAACAATAGAAGCTACGTGTATATCTTCCTCTAAAGCAATATAATGGTGATCAATTCGTAAACAATTTAAATCATAATAAAGTCGAACACCATTTTTCGACAAAAAATCTCTCCCTAAAATAGCGCTTCGATTAATATTTTCTACCACAAAAAATTTATGTGTTTTCTTTACTGAACCAATTTTAAATGTAAGATCTATACAACCTTTAACGTGTAAAAATTGACCATTTACAGACTGAAGATTCGCGGATTTATGAATTAATTTTGGTTTATTTTTGAGTGACAAATAAGATCTAAATGATAAAATCGATACTTCAGCACCTGTATCAATAAGGCTTCTAAATCTAACATTTCCAATTTTTATAAAACAAGAATTAGGATTACCGCAAATTGCAATATTGAAAACACGTGACTTCTTATTTCTCCTATTATCGACTCTATAATAAGAGTTAATTAGTTTTTTCGTGGCGTATAACGCATTTGTGTTTTACATTCCCTAGCGATGTGACCTTTTTGCCCGCAGCTAAAACAAGTAAGTTTAGATTTCCAGTCTTGTTTTGCTAATTGTCTGTCCTGTGTATATCTGTCATTATTACCAAAATTTCCCCTAGGGTAATATCTCTGTCTGTAATTATCATTATTTTGCCTAAAATACCTTTGTTGGTTGTCATGAGGTCGGTCTGATGATCTATATTGACCGTTATTCGAGGTAGAGTATCTGATATCAGAATTTACCTGTAATATTTGCCTAGGTTTTTTTCTACAATCAGAAATATGATGACCTGGTTTTCTACAATAAGCACAAGTTCGGACTTTAAAATGATCAATTTCCATAGGTTCTTGCCCTGGAGAAAGGTGATATTCAGAGGAATGTTGGTTATTTTGAAATCTTAAATTAAACCTAGTTCTTAAATTTTGTTCATTCATAGCCGATCGAACTGCATTTTGTAAAGTATCTGGATTATCTCGCATGACTTTCATCTTGAGATAATTTTCACGTAACCCGTCCGTAAAGAACATGATAATTTGTCTTTCAATCAGAGCTAAATTCCCGTCAGTTCCCCTATAAGCTATTTCCGCTAAAGATAATAATCGTTCTGCAAAAAGTTGAACATTTTCATTTTTGTGTTGTTTCATTGATCGTAACAAAGAAAATGCGTATTGTGGATCTTGAATAATGTCAAACCTTGAACCTAATTCTGTTTTGAATTCATCCCATGTGCTGTCAGGATGATCTCTTAAATGTCTATTAATAAAATCACTAACCGAATTTTTACTTGACTGATACGCGACAAGCTTTAATCTTTCCTCAGGTACCCTATTTAATACCCCAAATTTCTCAATACTCTTAATCCATAATTTAAAATCCCCCGGATCACCTTGAAAAGCCGGAATAACTTGGGAAATACTTTGTGTGCCAACATAAGAGCTAACATTACTTAGTTCCCTACTTAAACTCTCAAAAATTCTAGCAATATCTGGTTCTGCCATAGTCCTAAGCCAACAACAAATACAAAAAAACAGAGGATAAAAAACTCACCGAATCTCGTGTCTGGCTCCGCTGGAAACTGGTTCCCGTGGCTGATCGAATAATGGCCCCCTTCGTCGTTGTGTTCCGCAAAAACTTCTGGTGTATCGAATCCTGTAGTCACTAGAGCACCAAATCGTCCCTTGTAGTGTAACGCTCAGATCTGAATAAACTCAATATGAACAAGTCAACACAATATAAAGTTTATAAACGTCATATATATGTATTTATTTTATATGATTTACTGTTCACCAATACAACACAATTGCTTTAACAATGTCTTTAACAACTTTACAATTCTTATACAAATATTTAAAATAATAAGAATTAATGCCAATTGCGTATTTAGCATAATTTAACCTTAAGTGAGTGAGTCTGCTTTAACATCAAAAACTACACTAAATAATCAAATATTTCGCTCCCCTTATATACTAAAATACTTTACGCCTAAGACTTAATAACTTAATAATTCATAGAGTATATATGCATTTGTTGACAGCTAAACAATTAAATAACCCATTATGTTTGCACGATCTAAAGTACAAACGGTACACTTCCCGTTTTAGTGTTGACAGGTCTATTAATTAACTAAATTAAACATAGTATTCGTGACAGCTCATTAAATTAATATATCCGTCTATGCATACCGTTAACTAATTACCAGCTAATTACGACTCGCCCAGGAAAAACCATAGTCTGGAAACCTGTGCCCTTTTATCTTGTGTCTAGTACCACTTGATGTAGGGCTACATCCTTGAAAAATATTTTACAAACTCTTAACTTTAAGTTAGTAGGCTGAACAACATAAAAGTTAAGTTGATGCATTTTGCAAAAAATATAAAGTAAAACAAAAACAAACGGAAAACTTATAGAGTTTAAGTCCATTGTGATACATAAAAACTACAAAAAACTATTACATTAAAATACAAAATATCCAAGTTAAATGAAGTTATTTATCTCACTTCTAGTTCGGTGGGTTGAGGGGAGGTAAAGGAAGAAAAATGAATATGATATATATATAAGTATTGCAGTATTTTTGAACTACAAATGTTATTCCGGTTCAAAGAAAATGATACTGTATAGAAGTTGTCAAGCGCACGTATTTCAAAGAATGAAAGGGTTTTGCGTAATTCATTACAACTTAATCACACCAAGCCATCTCCCTTCCCATGTGAAAGTGTACAATTTGCGCGCCTCCTGCTGTTATTGTGCAGTCATAAGATCAAAGAAATATACAGTTGTAAAATGCAGACATATGGAACAGATTAATTAACGTTACAGTATAGGTTGAAATACATATCTTAAAGAAATTGGTGATGGTTACTAATCAAACATAAAAGAATTTATATGCGATATAAATTACGATTTTCTACAGTCATTTGCACTATACCTCTACTCTGGCATGTACAGAATTTATCAGTTCCTGGCAACTAGTACTGGTAAACTGATAGACAGCCTGCCCAGGAACGATAGCATATCATATCATATGTGGATTAAATATTTGCCAAACGCCATGAGGATAAGAAGGCTTGATATTACATAGAGTTATTTTGGTAATGTTCCAATTGACATTACGCCGCCTGTCAATCAAATTGGCAGGGGTACAGAGATAAGCCAATCAGCGATCGTTATCAGTTCCACGCTAAGATGCCTGCGAAGTCCACCATTTTCCTTAGACAAGCTACTTGTCTAAGACAATGGTGCAGAAGTAATTTAGACTGAAGTCATTTTAATTTTCTGTAAATTTATAGCTTTTTTAATTAATATTTATGATTATAAAGTTACCAAATATACTGACATATTGACAGATCGAGTAAGTTAGTTTATTATACAAAAAATCAATAAATTTCTACACATGGAAAAATAATTAAGTACGAAACATTTATCCCGGCTATAACACAAATTCATTGAAAAAGAAAAAAAATAAACAAATCCACTTTTTTCATTTCCATTCTATCTATTCATAATCATATTACATATTGCAAGGTCCCAGAATATCCAGAAGATATGACATTTTTTTCGTTTATGAATAAAACGTCAATTAAAACGCAGTCGTAAAAATGCAAATATAATGAGTAAACACAATTAAAAATTGGGCGGAAATATCTAACCTAAATATTTCTATTAAAGTTCAAAAAATTAATATTAGATACTCAAATAGATCTGCTTAATACGAAACTAATACTAATAACATCATGTCTGATTTATGTGACGCTTATTTTAAAGGGAATAAATAACGTTGTGTTTTGTCGTGAATCATATATCAAATGTATGTTCACAATATATAATCACATATAATAAAAAGTTAGCAAGGGCATGAATTTTCTGAATCAATTTTAACAATTCATGAACAATTTAATTGTTATATAAACTGAATTTCGCACATAAAACCCGGAAAATGATTTTTAAATTTTATTTGTGTCACAAATAAATTTTTACTGTTTTTGTTTCGCTACTTCATTTTCAAAATAAAACGACCATAACATAAGCATATACTTTTCTACATATAGTCACTCTTTGAAGTTGAAAGGTATAATGATATTTTGTCAGTTTAAAATTTTCATTGAAGTCAACAAGAAATAACACAATCTTTGCAAAACGCTTCATGCGTCATTAATAAGTGAATGCAGATTTTTTTAAACCTTTTTTTTTTTTAAATACTGAAAAATAGAACTACTATTCAATAATACCATTAAAAGCATCAAAGTTTTATATATACAAAATTTATATAAGGTAAATTCATTGGTAACATTCATGGTATAACAGTTTTTCGAATACATCGGTACCGTATGTATGTATGTAGTTGTATGTAGTTAATGCTTAATGAGGGTCCATCCGCGCATAAGGGCACAAAAAGCAGCTTTCGCTGTCGAGTACGGACCCCGGACATGTCACCAGTCATGCCCTTAAAGAGTTAATTTTGAAGTACAAAGTGATGATAATTTACCTCCATGCAATTTCCACGCAGTATTAGCCAAAGATATGAATTTTGAGCCAAAAGTAGGTCACTGTACGGCGGCCAATGAGAACCTAAATGTACAGTAACCTGTGACAATATGAAAATAGTAGCCCTGAAAAGGGCTGTTAGTGCCAGCAAATGGCTTGCCTTACAAGCCGTCTATCTGTACTAGGGGCTCACGCACCCTAGCACACCATACTCAGACTACTGTAGGGCAACTCCCCTCGGCATTAGTCAGGATACCGGCAGCTAAATTCATGCAAACTAAGTCGTGCCGCCTTAAACGTTACCCCGAGCTGTAGAGAACATGCGAACTTGCCGCCTTAAACGTAGCATTTGTCCTTCAATCATCTGCCGATGTCCTGTGCCTTCTCAGCGACTTGCTCGCTCCGAGTGGAAGTGAAAAGGCATCGGTACCGTATTTTGTCTAAGGTTCTTATTGACCGGGTCACGTGAATCAATGGGCGGAGCAGTCCTTTCTCTGGCGTAATGTCAATTGACATAACGCCAGAGAAGAGATTGCTTCGCCCTCTGATTCACGTGACCCGGTCATTCAGAACCTTAGACAAAAGACGGTACCGACGTTTACGCGAAACTGTCATGTCACTTAAGTGATTAAAGAATTTACCTTATATAATTTTGTATATATAAAATTTTAATGCTTTTATTGAATGGTTCAATGTATTATGGTATTTAAAAAGTAACAAATAACTGCATTCACACATTAATGATGAATATAACGTTTGGCAAAGACCTTGTTATATTTCTCGCTGACTTCAAGGAAGCTGTTACTGACAAAATATCATTTTAGTTTACAAATTCAAAGATAGTTAAAATTAATGTAGCGGAACATATAATAGTATATTATATCAATAAAACAGTAACATTTGCAAATGTTTTGAGGTTTTATGTGCGAAATCACTTATATGTAATGCATTTGTGCATAAATTGTCAAAATTAAATGAGAAAATTGCCCTTGCGTACCTTTTTTGTACATGTTGTATGATATATGATTATATGTATATTTGTACATTAGATATTTTCGTGATAAAACGCAATATTATTCACTTCAAAATAAGTTTCGCATATACCAGACCTAGGCTTTAAATTAAAACCGTGATCAGATATGATGTTATTGAAGGAGATGTATTTAAATATTTAATCTTAAATGAAAAGAATTCTATAATACTCGTCGTTCATTCTTATTCCACTATGTAATACAGTGAATACGTCAACATCTGTTCCCTTACATAAAAGTTTAACTAATGGCCCGTCCACTTTGCTTAAAACTCCAACTGTTTTTCAGTGTCAATAATTGTGTTTACTGCTTGCTCTTTAAGAAGTTCTCTAAACAGGCATAAAATTCCTGCAAAAGCGCCAGAAATCGTGGATGATCACCTTGTGCGTAAACGTCTATATAATTTGTAAGATACGCTAGTCCAATACCATTCTCCAAATCTGCTTGAGCCACCTGACCTCCATGACCCGGGTGTCCAAAAACAATACCTCCCTGAAATATAATAACATATCTAACAATTATTTGTAAAATATATTGACAGGCATTTATCTTTCATTTTACAGGCCTATTTCATTCTTGACATAACTGATTCGTATCAAGACATTTTACATTGTTTCGTCATTAGATGTTCATTTTTATATACAGCTAAGTTACAAATTTGGTTTATTTGACTAACTCAAAATATTTTGCATTGAAAAAAAGGAAAATTACATACTTTTGGATTCTTTGAAAATTGCATGCCTACACTGTATGATGCATATAGCGCGGTAACAAGGTCGATCCCTGACACTACGGGCGTAGCTAATTTATTAATTGATTTATTTGACAAGAGCTTGTTTCCCTCCTCTGTCCCTCCATTAGCCAGGATGCCATAAAGTTTAGCATATGCACGTGCGGTGCCAGATGAAAATGCTGACGATATGGGAATTTCTCGCAGATCTGGATTATTGTGCGTAAATACAGACTGTAAAAACAAGCGTTACTGAAATGTTAATTAACGTTAAATATTAGAGTATTATATTGTTAAAATGGAACAGTACGTTTCCAATGTAATATATTCCGTTATTGAGCACAAATAATGTTTGTCTTTAGCACTGTATAGCTCAGAATATCCATGATTTTGAATGTAATTGTATAGCTATTAAACCAAAAAAATTGTGAATGAATTTAGCAAAATACGTTTACTAGTGTGTAGTAAAGATCGATTTCTTTTATCATCTGCAACCACTTCCAATAGTTCCAAAATATAATAGAGGGTAAATACCCAAAAATGTGCAACAACAGCCACAGAAGAACGAGAATTAATATATCAAATGGCTTCAGAAAGGTGCATTAGAGATATTCTTGCATGAAGTATACTATTAAAATGTTAATTTGGCGTTTTGTTAACTGTATTTCTTGATTTAAAAAAAAACATTTTTCTGTGCCATGCTTCCGCCCTGAGTCACGCATATTTAAAACATGCAACAACGTCGCATCTGTCCGTAAATGCATGTTTTTCTCCATAAATGTATACTTGCATACGCAATTTTATGCAATAATGTAATTATATCTCATACAGTAGGGTGAACGTTTCGGTTGTCAAAAATAGCGTTTTTCGTGCGTCCGTTTTTCGTGTAACGTGCGTGCGTATAGCGTGCAACGTGCGTTTGCTGAAACGCTTTCTCAAGCGTGCATCGTTTACAAGCGTTTAACGTTTATCGTTTTTCGTGTATCGTTTTTCGGTTTATCGTGCGTCTGAAAGCCGTGCGTTTTCTTATTTCCCAGAAAACGTTTAGCGTGCGTCTGCGTTCGTCTAAGCGCTTAAGTAAACCGTGTTTGCGTCTGTTACTATATGACAAGTTAAAAAATATTCTTAGATAGGTAATATATTATGTAAATTTGTTGTTTCTTAAACATGTAAGAGATGTTCTCTTGTCCCCTGTCAAAAAATAGAAATATTATATAAAGAAGTATTATTTTGTGATATTTACAGTTAAAGTTTTAAAGTTTTGTAACATCGCGGTGAATACTGGTAAGATTTCTTTATACATGCTTTACGCCGAAGATTAATTAGTTTTAATCCTATTTTACATACGCATAAGATATAATTACTAAATTTTAATTGCAACATGTTTGATATTCAATTCAGCAAACAGGTGTTTATATTGCGTACCAAATATATTAGATATGAGGTTTGTCAGACATCAAATATGTAAGCAGACTAGCACCCCACCCCCTTTACAAGTTCATCTTCTGACTTTTCATCAAAGATGTCCGAATCCTATCCGCATGATATTTAGGGTGATAATTATTTTTAGACAGTTTCCTTCCTATTTTTCCCCTTGACAGATTTATATTGAATATTAACAGCCTGGCAGGAACTCGAACCCTGACACTCGAATTATCAATACGATTCCGCGGTCATTCTTAGTTCCTCTGACTATTTCGGCCGCTTACACGTTTTACTAAAACCTACTGTGTATGCAATATTTCTTCGAAATTTCCCAGGCTTACTTAGCATTTGTGAATTAATTTTTAGCTGGGCTATACAAATGTTTGTCAGTCACAGGGTGAGAAAAAAGTGCATTTCCTGACATGGACTCGACCCGTGACACTCTAAATACCGTACCGCAGCTTACCGACATTTGTTATAGTTTCATTATTTGTACATGTATAAGTGAACATTTTACTAATTATACATTGTACAATTTCTATATTTTGTACAAAAAAAAAATAGCTAGATTATTTTCTAGATAAAAAATTCTATGGTGCTAAAAATATACCATGTTTGGCTTTTTAGACATGTAATCACAACGGACAGGCTAAGCCACCCTTAAAGTTTACAAAATTCCCCCATTTTTGGTCAGCTCATAATCAAGCATAGACTACTATTTTTGTATGTGGGCCTGGGCTTTTACTGTTCACTTACAAACCGTATACATGTAACACTTCAGATAGCGAACAGATGCCCACGCTTGGTCTGGATCCATGCTGGTCGCCAAACTCATTATTTGGTTTTATCGTGATGCGGCTCAAATATATCTTAATCTTATATGAGGTCCATAATATAACCCACTTTGATAAACATATAAAGCTTTCTTATTTTTACTCTGTATATTATTTAAAAATCACTTTTTAGGTTTATCAATCCGTAATCATTACTTAACATAAATACCCCTTTGAATACCCGAGATGAGCCAGTGTCGCCCTTTGCTAAACTTAAAAAGTATATAACCTATCCATATATAAAACCATATAATTCTTTGAAGATTTTTTCTCAGCTGAGTAAAGATAGGTATGCTGTAAGGTTCCCAAGTCACTTGTTTAAACTTCCCTCAATAAGTTATAAACCTCCTAACTGATAAAATTCTAACTATAATATACTTAAATATCACCTATGTATTTATATATAAATTTTTAAAAAAACCTATTTTGCATACTAGTATATCTTTTTTGGGACCTGTACAATTTCAATTGATTGTAATTTTATTTTTCCTACATATCAATTTTATGCTGTCATAGGTAGGTTCAGTTCATTAAAAAGAGCATAATACAAGATCCCTGTGAAAAAGTAATGTAAATCCAAATTAACTTTATTTTAATTAAAAGCTTTAAATAGATGACTTAAAAAAGAAAATTTCAATAATGTCAAATAAGTTAAAGTAAATTCTATGTGGGACCCCAACTATTAAAGAAAGCAGTGCCACATAAAAGTGATACACAGGGTGCATTTTACCTTTAATTAACCTCATAGCAAATGATACAGATTTTTTTTATATAACATAAATCTATTATATTAATTAACAAACATATTTAATTGACTAAAATAAGGTAGTCCTAACAAATTTCATTACAAAATATGAGAAATTATGGCAATTCTAGATGCCTAAAAAAAGAAATGCACTAAAGCACTACAAAATAATGAAAATTTTACCTAATATAAAGAGCCTTGGGGAAATTAAACAAAGCTACAAGAGGAACATTAATCTATCATATTAATTAACAAACATATCTAATTGACTAAAGTAAGGAAGCCCACAAATTTCAGTACAAAATATAAGAGTTATTGCAAATTTCCTAAGATACCTTACTGTCTTAAGATAGAACACCAATTCACTAACAAAATGGGATTTTTACCCTTATCATAACAGCCTAGGAACTGAAACAGAATTATAAGTGCCAACATAAATCTATTATATTAATTAACAAGCATATCTAATTGATTTAAAATAAGAATATCTTCAATAAATTACATTGAATATTCAAAAATTATGGCCTTATTTTCTATGATGTATAACTATACAAAACTTACACACTTAAATTCATTAAAAATGGGAGTAACATTACCTGATTATAACCTCATGGTAAATGAATCAAAGTTAAATAAGCAACATAGTATTATTATATCAAGTTATACCTACATCAAAATTGACTTATATAAGAAAAATTCCCAACAAATTTCATTGAAAATTAAGAAATAATGGCTAATTTTCTATAATGCCTTATAAAATAAATTTCATTATACGTTATTATCACCAAAAATCTTTTTTATATCAATCATGTTTGCAAGTATGTTTTATAATATATATATTTAAGAAATAATATATCCCAAACAGTTGATTTTATCGCTCAATAACATCACTGTTTTGGAGTTCGGATGCGAAAGAATTATAATGATACACATTCTAATGACAAACAGTGTTTTTATCAAGCGATAAATCACTGATTGGATATATATTTCGATTCTATCACGACATCAACAAATTAAATGTTGCTGTACTTGATAGTTAA
>NW_026858553.1:0-29427 GCF_026571515.1 Ruditapes philippinarum
TAAAAAGATTGATTTTAATCAGCCGATAAGGAGAAAAAACATGTGTTGCATAGAGTAATATAAATCTAGAGACATGTTTACAAGGCTTTTTTAATCTTATAATAAATGAATTTTGCTAAACAGTGCGAGAACTTTGCATTTTTCTAGTTTAAAGAGAATTGGTCAATAACGATAGGTCTGTCATATAATAAACAATTAGGTTGATATTATAAAGTACGTATAAGGCATAACAACAAACTTTGAAAGAATGAGTTAGGGATTTGTATGCAATTGCGAGATACATTGTCATTCATGAATGAGTTAGGGATTTGTATGTAATTGCGAGGTACATTGTCATTCAACATACAAATGTTCACACTAATTCACAAGAACTTTATCAAGCAACATTTTATAACAACGTCCATATGGAACATTTCTATTGTTTTTATCAATATTTGAAAATGTGCTCATTTTAGACCAATCCACTTAAATGTAAGTGGTAAGTGTTTTTTAGCATTCATTATGTATCTCAGATCTTTTGATATGAATCAGATAGATTATTCAGCTTTAAGGCACATTATGCACATTAGTTTTATAACGTTAAGTAAATGGTTTTAGGGCATGGAAGTTGCTTTACACCTGAAGAAATTAGCGCCGACTGGTGAAATTATTGGTCATAATAGTAGTAAAATGTAAACTATTAAAGCAGTATTTGACTTCCATACTAAATCACTATAACTACATCACAATTGCAATAAAGGAACAGAAGAAAAAATATGGTTGAGGAAATTGGGCAATGAGTACCTTTTTGGAAACTATAACAAGGTACGAAAAAACAAAGCTTTTGATAAATACAAATAATGCAAATCTGTGACATAATGGAACCTTTAATACGGGTATTTAGCACTAGCATTTCAAGTATCTGAAAAGTACTATACGAGTGTTGCCTGTAATAAAAACTTAAAATAAAAGTACACGATTGACAAATAGTTCGGCAGCAAATTTGACAATAAAGACTTGTTCGTAATAAATACATTATGTAATAAGTGCTTTTTTGCTATAGAAACTCAGTGGCTTTTAGGAATAATTTCCTGTCGACTATTCTATCATTGATATTTACAAATATAGTTCATTGGTACATCAAGAACACAAGGTCGAATAATCGCCGAATAATCAACAATTATAGACCAATACCGGTACGTATATTAAACTGTCAATTGGCGCTTGGAAGTCATTTTGTCTTTATTGTTACAAAGAATCATGTCTCAGCCTCCTTCTAAAGGCCGTAGTGTAGAACTTACCCTTGAAGATAAATTAAATCTAATCAAAGAATCTGAAACGGTGCCAAAACCTACACTGAAGGTAAGAAATAAACGCAGAGATATCTTAATAATGAAATGTTGTGTTAATTGATGTGATGTGAATTGTTAGCAATTTTTAAAAAATCAATTTCTTAATAGATTTTCTTTTATTTTCAGACACTTTCAGAAAAATATGGCATTGGGAAATCAACTGTCGCTGACCTCCTTAAGAAAAAGGACTTCTATACTCAGCAGTGGGAGAACAACGCTAGTTCCAAAAAAAAAATCGCTTCAACAACAGCAAATATGATAAGCTAAATGACTTGGTATGGAATTGGTTTTGTAAGGTTCGCTCTAAGATTCAAGTGTGTTGATTCAAGAAAAATCCGTGGCTGGAGTTGATAGTGAAACTGTTTTGGATTATAAGAAACGCATTCCAGAAATAGTTCGTTGAAATAATAAAAAGGATATTTTCAATTGTGATGAGACGGGTCTTTATTACAGAGCCTTAGAAGATAAGACACTTGCAGTGAAAGGATTAAGTGTAAGTGTAACTAAAGTGTCTAAGGACAGAATCACTGTTTTGTTTGCTTGTAGTGCCGATGGAGAAAAATTAAAACCCTTAGTGATCGCTAAGTCAATAAATCCAAGGTGTCTGAAAAATGTTAAATGTGATTCGTTGGGTGTGTATTATGTAGCTAACCGCAACGCGTGGATGACAAATGAAATCTTCATGAACTGTTTAAAGAGCGTTAATAAGGACATGCGTAAACAAGGACGAAGTGTTACTGCTTTTAGATAATGCTACTTCACATGGTCATGATATAATTATGCCTGACTAATGTTACACTGAAATTTCTTCCAGTTAACACTACATCCTCTAGATCAAGGGATAATTCGTGCATTCAAAGCCATCTACAGGAAATACTTGTTAAGGTCATTGCTAAGTGCCATTGCCAAAGTGGAAAACGTGCAAAGTTTATGTAAACAAGTGACTCTTCTTGACTGTATATGTTGGGTTGTTAAAGCATGGAAAGATGTTAAAGTGACAACAATAGAAAGGTGCTTTGGTGTAGCAGGATTTTCAGACTCTGTGTTTATTGAGAATGAACAATGTGATAATGAAGAATTTGAGGATGATGATGTTCCTTTAGCTAGACTTGTTGCTCAATTCGCTCTCCAGATAGAAGACATACACAACATTGATCAAGATGCAGAGACTGAGGATTCTTCCGAAAATTGGGAGAAAATTCTGCTTGACCATTATAGAACTTCAGAAATGACTGAATGCGACCCTGAGGAAGAAACCATTTCGACGTCGACATCACCTCCTGGTTTGAAATGTCATATTCGCGTGTTCTGTTGCTAGCTAATAAACTGAAAAAATTTGCACAGGAAAATGACACTAGCTTTTTATAGATAGCTAACGATTTAAAGTATATAGCTGAAAAGAAAATAGTTAGTCTTAAGTGTACACAAAAACAGATAATGATTGATTCATTTTTTAAACAAGAGGGCCATGATGACCCGAAGTTGCTCACCTGTATATAGGCCCCCAGAGCGAGGCCAGTTTAAACCCCAGGGCTTTTGTTTGAACAAACTTGGTAAACACCCATTAGAAGATATTTCATGCTTAACATCTAAGGTTTGGCTCGTTGAGTTTTTTTTAAATAAGATTTTTTAAGATTTAACTATACACATATAGTTAAAAGCAATGACAACCTTAGGGCGGGGCCAGTTTTGACCCCATTTGACACTCACTAGAAGATGTTTCATGCTTAATATCTAAACTCTAGCTATTTGGTTTTTTTTAAATCAGATTTTTTAGTTTTTGCTATACACATATCAGGAAAATCAATGTCCCCCGGGGCAGGGCCAATTTTGAACCTAGGTCTTTTATTTGAACAAACTTTGAAGACACTAACTGGAAGATGTATCATGCTTAATATCTTAACTCTAGCTATTTGGGTTTTTTCAAAGAAGTTTTTTTAAGCTTTTGCTTTACACATAAATAAAATCAATGACCCCTGGGGCGACGCCAATTTTGACCCAAGGGCTTTTATATGAACAAACATTGTAGACACTCACTAGAAAATGTTTCATGCTTAGTAACAAAACTCTAGCTATTTGTTGTTTTTTTTCCAAAGAAGATATTTTTTAAAGTTTTTGCTTTACACATATCAGGAAAATCAATGACCCCCGCGGCAGGGCAACTTTTGACCCCAGGGCTCTTATTTGAACAAATTTGGTAGACACCCATTAAAACATGTTTCATGCTAAATATTTTAGCTCTAGCTATTTGGGTTCTTTAAAGGAAGATTTTATAAGTTTTTACTATATGCATATAGGGAAAATCAATGATCCCTGGGGCGGGGCCAATTTTGACCCCAGGACTTTTATTTGAATAAGCTTGATAGAAACTCACTAGAAGATGTTTCATGCAAGATGTTTTTTAAAAGAAGATATTTTAAGTTTTTTCTATCGGTTGCCATGGCAACTAGAGTTCCGCATGGAATTAAATTCTTTGAACAATTTTTAAAGGTGACTACCAAAGGAACATTCCTGTGAAGTTTGGATGAAATTGGCTGAGCGGTTAATGAGGAGATGTCATTTAAAGTAAAAGTTTTCGGACGCCGTACGAAAAGCGATCACAAAAGCTCACCCTGTCAAAAAAGCTAAAAACCTCTGACCCCCCCAGGGCGTAGCCAATTTTGATACTAGGGACAAAATTTGATCAACTTTGGTATTGGACCTTCAGATAATACAATATACAAAAATATCAAAGCTCTAGGTCATTTACTTTCAGACTAGATGATTTTTCAAGTTTTCACTATATGTATATAATGAAAATCAATGACCCCCGGGGCAGGGCCAATTTTGACCCGAGGGCCATAATTTGAACATTCTTGGTAGAGGTCAACTTTACATTGTTTCATGCCAAATATCTAACCTATAGCCTTTACAAAGTAGATTTTTTTATGTTTTACAATATACATATAAGGAAAAACCTATGACCCCCAGGGCGGGGCCGATTTTAATTCTAGGAACAAAATTTGAACAACTTTGGTTTTGGACCTATAGATGATACTATGGACCAAATATCAAAGCTCTAGGCCGTTTACTTTAAGACCAGAAGATTTTTCAAGTTTTCACTATATTTATATAATGAAAATCAATGACCCCCGAGGGCGGGGCCAATTTTGACCCGAAGGCCATTATTTGAACAATCTTGGTAGAGGTCTACCACACAATGTTTCATGCCAAATATCTTACCTGTAGCCTTTGCCAATTCAGAGAAAAAGTTTTTTTTATGTTTTACTATATACATATTAGAAAAACCTATGACCCCCGGGGTTGGGCCAATTTTGACCCTAGGGACAAATTTGAACAACTTTGGTATTGGACCTTCAGATGATACCATAGACCAAATATCTCAGCTCTAGGGCATTTCTTTAAGACAGAATATTTTTCAAGTTTTCACTATATGTATGTAATGAAAATAAATGACCCCCCTGGGCGGGGCCAATTTTAACCCTAGGGCCATTATTTGAATAATCTTGATAGAGGTCTACTACAGAATGTTTCATGCCAAATATCTAATCTGTAGCCTTTGCCAAATCAGAGAAGAAGATTTTTTTAGATATAAGGCAAAACCTATGACCCCCCCCCCGGGCGGGGCCAATTTTGACACTAGGGACAAAATTTGAACAACTTTGGTAGAGGACCCATAGATGATACCATTTACAAAAAATCAAAGCTCTGGCCCATGTACTTTCAGAAAAGAAGATTTTTTTAATTTTGTGTTTTTTAAAATCCTTTTCTGGCCCTATGACCTTCATATGCACCAGACCGGAACCATTTGATCAACTTTGAAAGGGGACCACCCAAGGATCATTTCTGTAGAGTTTGGTTGATGTGCAGTCATTGGTTTCAGAGGAGATGTTGTTAATGTTCAAAAGACGACGGACACAGGGCCATCACAAAAGCTCACCCTGAGCATTGCTCAGGTGAGCTAAAAAGAGTGATACTGAGTATGTATTGTGCATACCTTACTCTGTTATTGCTAAATGATGGGCTAGTGTAAAAAAGAGAGTAAAAGAACAAAAGACATGTTTGTGATTACAATTGTAGAAACACTTAAAACTATAAAATTGAGTGAATATAGGGCATTTTGATGTTGTTTGTCTTTATTCATCTGTATTGAAATGAACAATGATATTAGTTTATATGATTTCAAAAATAAAATATTATTGTTACAATTTCAGATGCATTTCTGTTTTCATTCATTAAACTATTCCGCCTTCACATATTCAAATCTACAGAAACCTTTCTAATCCGGAAACCTGTCTAATCCGAACTTTTCGTCTGGTCCGGACAAGTTCGGATTAGACAGGTTCCACTTTAGTATATTATAATAGAATTCAAGCGAAGGTATCTACTAACTTGCAAAGGTGTTAAACTTCTGTCATTTGTGACTCATTATATTAAAAATAATATTTCTTTTTAAAGAATGCTAAAACAACAGCTCGCAGACATTAACGCTGAATTTTATCGATATCCGTATCAGTTGATAAAATTTATATACATGTAAAGCTCTTTTTCATATTAAATTTATCAAAACGAAATAAATCAAAGTAAAAAAAACGAGGATTTATCGAGTATTTTATCACATTTATTTAACTCGTTTAAAAAAGTGACCATGGAAACGAGGGTTACTTTAGTATTTAAAGATGAGATTTACAACGCCGGTCCGTATTTTCTCCAGGAAAATGTGTTTGTATGCGGTTTGAAATTGTGAAATAGGGCATGTTTGACACACTCGATTTTATTTTTTTGAGGCCCTTAAAGGTTAACCACGTTTATTTTGAATACAGGTAAATATATACAAACGAACGAACGAACGAGCGAACGAACGAACGAACGAACAAACGTTACATACATACATACATACATACATACCATACCATACCATACCATACCATACCATACATACAAAGACACACACATATATAAATCAAACGAAAAAAATAAATAAAAGATGCCTGTGATTAATCGAAAATCTCTCTAAACGTTTCTGTATATTGTTTTGAAGCCTGTAGTCTAATAATTGAAATTTTTCTTGTCATATTGTATTCATAAATAATAATACATATTCAATAATACAATGTCCACACTCACATACTTATCATGAAATGAAAATATATTTCAAACTATCATAGTGTTTGTCAAAAATATATATCTTGTTAATTATTTTTTGTGTTTCTCTTTCGATTTGGTATTGGTACTTGATATAATGCCTAGCAACCTCTATAGACGGCCTTTTTAAATTCATTTTACAATAAAATATATACTTCTTTACAAATAAAAGCAAATTAGTTAGTTTTATTAATTAGTTTCATAATCTGCATTTCGCATTTTTTGCTAATGGTCAATTGTCTTTAACCGCTTGCTCAGAAATCATGTGGGATTAGAAGTCAGTCACTTGCCGAGAAATTGGTAAAATTAATACTAGTTTGTATAATTATAAACATTGATCTTCTATGCGTAGTAGAGCAATGATGGCGGATCGACCGCCGAGGTGTGTAAAAATCGGCGTTAAAAAGCACGGACAAACAAAACAAAAAACAAAACAAAATAATTGAAAAAAATAACATGTATTAGCCATACTTTTCTATTGTAAGAAACAATAAATGCTGCTGCTGAAGTTACATGCCCGTGATATAAAACGACTTTACATGATTTACCCCTTGTCATATGGGACAACAAGAATCCAACTACTGATCTCACTATCTAGAACATCTTGTGCAGTAAAAAAATTAGTTCAAACTTTATTTATTCCATAAATGGTACATAAGAAACATTAAAAACATTTCACTGCAAAGAAATTCAGACTGGATTGGAAAACAAGTAAAACAATGCTTGTATCAATTCTTCTCCAAGATCCAGGGAGTCCACCGCCTACAGGTTATCAACAGATACTGGCTACCGTCAAAACTGATTGATGAACAAAACTATAAAACTACTCTTTCTTTTTTTGCCCAAGCAATATTTATAACACTCTAGTTTCTCCCTAAATAAAAAGCTTCAATAAAACAACATTTCTTACGATAATTATAAAAGTCATTACTTACTGCCTGTATCCAAAAACAAATGATTAAAACTTATTTTTTAAATTTTCATTTCGCAAATTATGTGCACAGAAATCTATTTGAAGCAGTCACGCAATGTGGAGATTATTTTCAAGTATAAATAATCACGTCTGTAAGGATTGTTAATGTACTGTCTGTTGCATTTCATATAATGTTACAAATTACAAGTATATATTGTCCGTGCGCCGTAAAACCAAACAAAACAAATCAATGAACAAAATGTTTTCCTTCCGGAAAATTACGTTTCCTCTGGGCTTGATCCATTATTAGTCTAAGTATCAAAAGATCAAGTATATACTTTCCATTTCACGTTTCCTTTTATTGTTATTTCAAAGATATCTAATGGTCATAATTATATTTTGATTCTGTAATAGAACTGAAAGGGACCTTAAACGTAATTTATTGAAATTATATATATAATTCACAGACATTATCAGCTGTGATATATGATAGATACAACAGGATATACAACTCATTAAGAATAAAAATCAAATATGTTTCCATATTCAATGATTAGGGGACTAAAATATAAGTCGCAAATATTATTCCATCTATTGCTATAACATACAATAAAATACTCAAAATAAAACCCTCAAAGTCAGGCAACACTGCGAAACAATGTAACTGGCTCGGTTTGATTCTGAATTTTCATGAATGGCAGTGGGAAAATTAAAAAAACACCCCAGCACCGGCTAAAACAGAAATAAATTTTCGAACATTAAAATGGTCATTAATCTAGAATTAGAAAACGTCCGTAGATGTGTACTTCTGGCGCAAAGTTCGTTCATATTATTATGTTCCGTTTCATATCACTCATAACAAAGTAATGATCTGACACACTTTCTCTCATTATAACGAATGGGAATGCTGACATATGTCAAATTATCATTAACATACATTTTTAGAGTACTTATATAGTATAAAGCTGTAATCAAATGTCTAGAACAGACAAAACAAGAGCCACCGAAGGGCTAGGGCAGCGCGCGACTTTTTCACTTTTTCTAAGAAGTTTTTAAAAACAAATCTTTAAAAAGAAAATTAAAAAAAATGACTTCTCCTTTTTAAAAATTTGAAAAGTTAAAATAGGCAAAATGCGCATGCGCGTAATGCAACATCCGTTACTATGGAAAAATCGTACCGTAAAAATGTCGATACAACATTCATTCATTCAACAGAACTTAAGACTAGTGTTATAATTGTTCTACATGTATTTGACTCCCTTGTTGACTTAATGTAAAGTTTTTTATCCTATCAATTAATTTCTCATGTTTGCAAAATGGTATTTCTAATTACTTGTATACATATGTTAGTAGTCATTGCTTTTTAGGCATTATAATTTTTTGTGATTTGTTTTGCATATACTTACCTCATCATCGCTTTATCTATTGAACAGTAATTTCGAAAACTAAGGAGTTATTCAGTCACAGGTAAAGTTTCTTATTCAATGTACAGGCATTTTAAAGCTGCATGCCTCATTTTCAAGAAAATCAATGTGAGAAAAATGTACAAAAGCTTTAACAAAGGTAAAATTTTTCAAAATTCAAAAAAATTTGTTGACATGTTATTTGTAATGAATGACTTATTTTGCAGAATTTATCACCATATTTCTATTGCGTGGATAACGCGGTAAGGGAATTTTTTTTGCATAGTTTTACCTATATTTGGAACTCTGGACATAAAGTGTCGTTTGCAACGTGCAAATTACTTTTTGGCTTGCAGCCACGGCTGCAAGCCATTTCATATGGAAAACTTGTTCCGGTTAGGTGGTTTCCTACTTACATCTGTTGGTGCATGATTGAACGGGAAACCAGATGCAATCGTGCCAATCGCAACTTTTCGGCCTTTTCCGTCACTCTTCGGATTAATGATAATAGCCGATGTAGTTCCGATTGCAATCGTGACAATTCGGGCGATTCCATCATACTGTGGAATCAGACGAAGTAATATTACGGAAATCTAAGCTATTTTAGTTACTTCGGTAATCCCAGTTTGCTTATATATTTTTTTTGTTTGGATTTTTACGGCACGTCAACACATAACTGGCCATATCGTGCCGAATGCTATAATAGGCTTAAAATAGCATGTAAAACATTGTTAATGACAATAGAAATGAGCAAATTAGATCCTAGAATACAAATTTATCTCTTTTAAATAATCAATTATGTTCTTTGATGGAATTGTATTAAAAAGTTCTTTGAGTGAATTTACAGAATAAAATCTATTACGGGCCTGTGAAAAATCATGACATTCAAGAAGAAAATGCTTGACAGTAAAATTTTCATTACAACCTACACAGAAAGGGGCATTGTCATTTGTGAGGAGATAAGAGTGGGTAATTTTAGTGTGTCCAATTCGGCATCGCAGAAGAACTGTTTGATCACGGCGGTTTGACAGAGATAGAGATGGTGACATATCAAGAGATGGGTTTATATCGTGAAGTTTATTAAAAACGGCATTGTCCCAATTTGCTTTCCATTCAGATGATACGAGTTTATTGATAGCTGGTCTAAAATCACAAGCAGGTAACAATAAGTCAGTTTTTCGAAAATTTAATGATTGTTTAGCTAAAGCATCTACTTTTTCATTTCCTCGTATTCCTACATGGCTTGGAATCCAATATAATTTAACATATTTTGTTTTTAGTATATCATGAAGTCGTAAAAGAAGTTTCTTTACCATGATATTGTCAGATTTTTTATTTTTAATGGATATTAAAACAGAAAGCGAGTCAGAAAATATCACAAATTTATCGTGGGTATGCTGCGCTATGTATGACAATGCTAAATCAATAGCTTTTGCTTCAGCAGTAAAAATTGATGCATTATCTGGTAACCTCATACTAGATGTAAAATTATTTTCAAACACAGCCGCACCTACTTTGCAACCTTCTTTTGAACCGTCCGTATAAATATGTATAAAATCTTCATGTTTGCTTATATAAATAGGATTTCTATTTTTACTCGATTTATCGGTTTAAACCGTAATAAATTATAAACGAAATTGTTCCGTTTCAATTGTTTTCAAGACGCAAAAGTTAGTTTCTTTTATTATTGTTTTTTTTTGTCTGTATTAGTTTACAAATCACGCATGATCGAGTTATATTTAGATCTACTGAACGCAATTCAACTTTTTGGTGAGGTAATCTAAAAATAGCCCATGCATATCATTAACCTTGCCACGTGCTGATATACGTATTTGTGATCGTGTAACATATAGTTCATATGTAGTTGATACAAGCTTATTAATTGGTACCACGTAACGAAGTATTTTAGTGCATTTACTTGTCTATAAAGCAAACGAATGATTTCTCTGCGAAAAAGGGGAAATGAAATGTGCACACTTGTTAGTTTTATACAATAGAGAATAGATTTCAAATCGTTTTGACAAAAAATATTCGTTTTTCAAAAAAATAAAAAATAAAAATAAATAAACCCTTTATGATACACAAATACCGTAATTCAAAAAAATGTGATAATAAATTGAAAAAAAAAAACAAACAAAACAAACAATTTTAAAGGGTTGGGATGAAGGCACAACACTGTGCAAGCCTTTCCTTTTAAAATGAAACTTTATTTCATTTGACACTATTTAACATTTTAAAACATTTTCTAAATTTTCTTGAAAATTTAAATAATTATATTGACAAAACAATAAAATCTTGTTGAGCATATATTGCTTGGTTAAAATGCAACAAAGCGTTTTGTATAATTACCTTTCAACGTTAGGATAAACTAGCGTAGTATATTAAAGTAACAATATTTTGATAACAGTGAATTACGTGTACCATTTTATCAAATCAATCAATCAATCAATCAATCAATCAATCATTATTCAGAAATCGGCATAAAAATGCCTTTGGCCATTTACAATATATATAGAATATGGCAAAGACAAAATAACACATCTACAATAATAATTCAATGGCTAATCAAACATATAGCGCAATTACATTACAATACAATGTAATTAAATAAACAAACAATTAACATTGTATATCTGTACTCATGGCCAAGTGTAGCATTCAGTTAAAACTACTAGATGGCAACATGTATGGCAAAAGCTTGAAAGGTGTTCATAATGAATTGTAAGTAGCATATTAGCCGCGTCATGACAAAACCAACATAGTGGGTTTGCGACCAGCATGGATCCAGACCAGCTTGCGCATCCGCTGTTCGCTATCAATTTCTCTACTTGTAATAGGGTTTGTAAGCGAACACCATGGATCCTGATCAGACTGCGCGGATGCGCAGGCTGGTCTGGATCCATGCTTGTCACAAACCCATTATGTTGGTTTTGTCATGATGCGGCTCATATCATTTCATCTGAGGTAATTATTGATGTATGCATTAAAATTCAATTACGTTAAGATGTCTTCCCCCAACTTTGATTTGAAAACTCTGTGATTGATACATTGTAATAAAAACAACAACGACAGTTAAGTAATTATTGAACGTCATGTGAATGTGAATAAAAACTTTAAAAAGCTTTCAAAAGATTGATTTTAATCAACCGATAAGGACAAAAACATGTGTTGCATAGAGTATATAAAGCTAGAGACATGTTTACAAGGCTTTTTTAATCTTATAAGTAAATTTTGCTAACAGTGCGAGAACTTTGCATTTTTCTAGTTTAAAGAGAATTGGTCAATAACGATAGGTCTGTCATATAATAAACAATTAGGTTGATATTATAAAGTACGTATAAGGCATAACAACAAACTTTGAAAGAATGAGTTAGGGATTTGTATGCAATTGCGAGACACATTGTCATTCAACATATAAATGTTCACACTAATTCACCAAGAACTTTATCAAGCAATATTTTATAACAACGTCCATATGGAACATTTCTATTGTTTTTATCAATATTTGAAATGTGCTCATTTTAGACAAATCCACTTTAATGTAAGTGGTAAGTGTTTTTAGCATCCATTATGCATCTCAGATCTTTTGATATGATCAGATAGATTATTCAGCTTAAAGGCACATTATGCACATTAGTTTTATAACGTTAAGTAAATGGTTTTAGGGCATGGAAGTTGCTTTACACCTGAAGAAATGAGCGCCGACTGGTGAAATTATTGGTAATAAGAGTAGTAAAATGTAAACAAAGCAGTATTTTGACTTCCATACTAAATCACAATAACTACATTACAATTGCAATAAAAGAACAGAAGAAAAAAGATGGTTGAGGTAATTGGGCAATGAGTACCTTTTTGGAAACTATTACGAGGTACGAAAAAAACTTTTGAGAAATAAAAATAATGCAATTCTGTGAAATAATGGACCTTTAATACGGGTATTTAGCGCAAGCATTTAAAGTATATGAAAAGTACTATACGAGTGTTGCCTGTAATAAAAACTTAAAAATAAAAGTACACGATTGACAAATAGTTCGGTAGCAAATTTGACAATAAAGACTTGTTGGTGAAATAAGTGCGTTTTTGCTAGAACTCAGATGGCTTTTAAGAATAATTTCCGGTAGACTTTTCTAATAATTGATTATGACAAATATAGTTTAATGATACATGAAGAACACAAAGTCGTTTGATGACAAAGTTCGACTTTCTTCTGCTATTTTATTCGTTTGTGTAAATGAGACAAATATGTTAAGGTTATTGGCAATTGTGCAGTAGAATAGTTTTAAAAGGTTTCAAAATCCGTCATGTATTAATGAAATACAGGTTAATTTAATGCCTATTCGGCTACATGTTTAAATTATTGAATAAAATTAAGAAGTTTCTAAAACGAAATTTCACATTTTTTCCAGATTTTTTATACTTCACAACAGCAGGTGTCAAAGAAGCGCGTGACAGTTGTGAAATGGTGCTTCATATTTAACTTCAATATTTTTCTGGTCCTTCGGTATCATTGATTCCAGGACGGGAGTGTTGAAAGAAATGAAGCCGGTGCTAGGGTGCCTTAGAAATATTGCACTTTTACATTATCACTCAATAACAAACTCTGCAATTTTCGTATTAAATTGTAGAATTCATTTCTTCCGAGGGATCACCCATTTTCCAAATTTCTGGAGATACTCCGGTTTTGTTTATCTTATGCTTTCTTCCAAAACATATTTGACACTGCTTTTGAAATTTCACTAAAGTATTATGTCTAGCTCGCGTATTTGTGTGAATCATTATCGAAACATAGCATAGAATTCTGTGGAATTTCAGAACACTTCTTGTACCCACATAATGTTCACTTTTTACATTCCCTGAACTCAGACTACCAGGTACATGCAGCCTGTGATAAAGACCACTCTTTTCCAGCTCTAAGAAAAACGGGTAAAGGAGGTGTTGCTTTAATGTGGCATAAACGTTATGATGAGTAATGTATCTCCTTTATGTATAGAAGATGATAGAATAGTTGGGGTTCAATTTCAAGTGTCTGAAAACCAGTATATGTACATTTTCCAAGTATATTTACCATGCGTCAACCACTCGGTAAAGTTCTTTAGAGAATATATAAACAAACTCTATGATATGTGGTATACATATAGTAGTTCGGGGACAGTCTTGTATCTCGGGGATTTTAATTTGAAGTTTGAGGTCAATAGCGATCGTACACGGGACAAGTTATTGTGTTTTTTTTTTGCAGATACTAACTTTTTGCCGATTAATTGCACAGATATTTGTACTGGTGCAGATACTACGTTTGTTTCATATGACGGCAAAAATCGAACTTTGATAGATTTTATTTGTTTACCCATTTAGCTTACTGAGGATGTCGTGCGCTGTGAAATACTTGATGACAATTGTTTGAATGTGTCCACCCATAGACCAGTTCTATGCACCATAAATGTTCAGTTTCTCGGAAATGGTCATGAAGATTTTACTAGAGGCGGTGATTTGATAAACTGGGCGAAATGCATACCTGAACAAATTGATTTGTATAATAACACTCTGTTATCAAATAATCTTTTACAAGAAATTACATGTAATGATTTTAATCTCGACCCAGCATCTATTGATCGTGACCATGAAATAGTAGTACGCTGTCTTGTGGACGGTGCAAATGCGACCATACCAAAGCGACGTCCCGTTTCTTACTTGAAACCATATTGGAACGACCCACTTAAGCACTGTCATAGTGAAATGTCAAAACTCCGAGAAGAGTGGTGTAGACAAGGACGGCCGCGAGGTCACAATGGTCGGCTTACACCGAACATAAGAACGCCAAACTTGAATTTCGGCGCACTCATCGACGTCGTGTTGCGGAACACATGGCCGAGGAATACGCGGACGTTGATTGCACTGCAGAGGTTGACCCCGTTACCTTCTGGAAAAATACGAATAGGCGCCGAAAACCCAGTAGATCTTCTGCCAATGCCGGTATTAAATTCAACGGTACGTTGGTCAGAGACAAAGTAAGAAAAACACATGGTTGGCATGGCTACTTCAAAGTTGTGTATGCGAATATAGATGAAAATGACTATGACAATGTCTTAAGACAGAGATATCGCAACGTCTACATGATACGTTACCTAATTTAGTTCCCGACCAGTCTGTGGTTGTTACGCCCTGAACTAATTAGTGAAATCATAGGCTCGTTTCCGAAAGGTAAAGCTGCGGGGCATGATAACGTATGAACATTATAAGTACGCATCTAAAAGTGTTTGTTTCCCCTGCATTAGCAAATATTTACACTAGAATGTTACGCTCAACGCATGTACCAGACAGTCTCAAGGTGGTGTGATTATTACTCTTCATAAAGGAGGTAATAAAAGAAAAGACGATCCGGACAATCACCGGGCTATTTACCCTAGTTCCATTAGGCCTTAAAACATATCAATCTGTTCTTATTGCGGCACCCCCCGATCAAAAGATTTGAATATTTTCTCTACCATCAATATTCAACAAGGTGGATTTCAGGAGCGGTCTCTCGTGCTTAATGACGTCATTCATTTTAAGAAGAAAAGTATATTTTACGCTAGAGAGTATGGCTCAAAATTATATGTGTCATTTTAGACGGGCGTAAAGCTTTTGATACTGTCTGGCATGATGGTTTATTTCATAAATTACTATTTTTGATAAAAAATATTGGCACTTACAACTTTCTAAGCGTTCCGTGCTATGTATCAAAATATGACCAGTTGTGTTCGATATAAAGCGGCGTTTATTCTGATTGGTTCCCGTACTTTTGTGCACAAGGCAGGGAGGAAAAAGTTTCCCCGATCCTATATTTACTGTATATAAATGAATTGATAAATTTACTTTGAAAACAGCAACTGTGGCATAAGTGTGTACAATAACAACATAAGTGCTCCAACAGTAGCAGATGATATGACCTTGGTGTCTCTTTCAATTTCGGGTTCTTAACTATATACTGGATATTTGCCACAGATATTCCAAGAAATGGAGGTATGAATACAATGCGTCTAAATTTGTGGAATTATTTTCTTCCAATGAGACTTTAAAATAGATAATAACAGGGCTTTCAAACTTGATACTGAAGTGATTAACGAAGTAACCAATTTATGTTCATCTTGGCATTAAATCAGACTCATTTCTCTCGGACGGAAGATATCGTTGAGGACTCTTTGCAATAATCTACGTGGACATATCTTAGCATTGTGAACAGTTGGAATGGAGTCCCATTTGCTTAAACCCAATCTTTTCTATGGTGATCTATAGTTCCATCGTTCATTCCGAGTCTTTGTACGGATGCGAACTTTGGTCCACTCTCACCGGTTTCCGACATTCAAACGCCTAGAACAATCCATAGATCTTGCCTTAAGAATATTCAAATCATTCCAATCCCATGTACCACAACTGATCTCACTCTATTGTCGATTGGTGGGCAATTTCTAATTGAGACAATAATTGACCATATAAAACTACAATTAGCTTTGTAGACTGCCAAATAAATACCTCGCAAAAGGATTTTTCAATAAAAGACTTTTCCACTTTTTAAATGGCGACAAACAGTCACACGGATTTTTACCGGACATTTATCGCATATTGCAAAAATATGAGTTGAAGTATATTTTAGACAGTTATGCCGCTGACGGCATTTTTCCACCAAACTATGCTTGGAAGGATTTACTTGGAAGATGTGTATTGTCTCGGGAGCGAACACTAATATTAAATAGACTAACTGAGTAATATAGTTTCTTGAAGACCATGTTCTCGAAGAATTCGAAGTCTTGTCTACTTTGGAATGTTGCAAGGCAAAATCATAAACTTATATTCATGTGTAGGCAACTTATGAAAATAGTTTCACGTCAAGTGTCTAGATAATACACTACGGAATGCTCCAACTGCAAACGAGTATGTGAAAACATTGTTGAACACCTAGTGTGCTTTTTCCCAAATAAGGATTCTGAGAGAGCTAAATTGTGGGATTGTTTAATTGATAAGTGGGGATATGAAGGTTATCAATTTTTTATTGATATGTCGCCCTCGAATAAATGTGATAAACTTATACAAGTATCCGTGTTGTGCTCAATGAACGGGTTTATCAACCATTGATTTGCCTGTAGACTATGCATACTTGTTTAATGTAGCATCTGTACTAAAGCCAATAGACCGTCTGTTTATGTTACATAAATGCCAATATACATGGATGCTCTCCTTCAACTTGGCAATCTTTATTGTACAGGTGTGTTGTTGATGAATTGAAACACATCTTCTTTGTTCTAGTACTTTCGTTTCGAAACTAGATTTAAGATTATATTCTGTTCTGTAATGAATTTTGATTCGGTTGTATAATGTAGAATATATGCTTTCGATTTAACTTTCGCTAATATATTCATTTACACTATCGACGTATTCATGAAACTCTTGAATGTAATTTATATGTTCTATAATATTTGAAGTGTACCATGTTTATGCATGTTACTCAATTTACAAATGTTACCATATGTATTTGATTGTATGTACTGTAACCTGTTTGTAACATATGTTATGCTCATCAGAATTGGTGGATTAAAGATATATATGTTGTCAATAACATAATCATAAATTTCATCTTAAAAAAAAAACTCAAAAGAGAACCGATACTGACCACTATCTCGGAGGGAGACTTCACGTGATTAAAAATACCAGTTTTGACACTGACCATTTTGGTTTAAGAGTCGGATAATACTGTCAACATGTGAACGATTATGATTGAATTCTTTATATAGTCATGTGTGAAAGCAATTAGTTAAAGACACATGCAGAAGTTCTGTCAGACAGGGGAATGTTCAGCACTGATGGAATATTATGAATAAATGCTATGATTAATAATTCAGTTTCCAAGTCTGCAAAACAACAGCAACAGAGCAACCGAAAATTTGTACAAGTTTTGACTACCAGTGGTACCCGAGCATTGCTGACATATTATTTAAAAAAATAAAAATAAAGTAACTTCGCAAAAAAACATCAGATTCACCTCAGCCAAACGAGCCATGTAAACGAAAAAACCAACAAAAATGGGGTTTCCCACCCGGGGCCCAGTCGATCAGGACCCCAGGGTTGTTCGTTTTAACATACCCTAAAAACCCAAGTAAACCCAACTGATAGCAAAACCAGCATGGTTTTCTGATAACCGCGCGGATACCCCCTTGGGTCTTGTTTATTGTAGTGGAAAACCCCCATTATTTTGGGTTTTTGGGTCCCCAAAAAACCGGCCTTAAAATTTCCTTTTTTTAAAAGATACATATTTTTAAAATTTTGCTCAAATTTTTATTCTTTTTTTTTTAAAAAGGAAGTGAAAGACTTTTTGAGACTTTTTTTCCGGGAAAATTGAAAAAATTTAAAGAAAAATTTTTTAATGTAAAACCCACGTACTTGAAAGGGTAAAACTATTTTACTAACATAAAAATAATTATAAAAATTTACCCCTAGAAAGAGTGAGATAAGTAATGAAAATACAAGAAACGACGAAAAATGAGAATTACAACACAAATGTGTGATTATATATAATAGAGGGTACGGAAGGGAAAATAGCTCGATCTTAAGTCTGAACAAGAAGTTTCAACTTTTTGATATGAACACTCAAGAATTATAGTAAAGAAGAAGCATATAATACAGAAGGATGAGTTATAGAACTCAGAGAACGAGAAGTGGCCATTGTCTTTGAATGGGATGATTAGGTCAGTTTTGCACAAGCAAATATCTTTTGATAATTTTTTATACAAGAAAAGGAAAATTTTACTTATCTGTCAATATAAATTATTTGAATTATTTTTGCGGGTTAAAAAGGAGTAATTACATCCTGGATTATCTTATTATTATTGTTACATTAAGAGACAAATTATAAATCATAATAATATAGTATAGGATGAATTAACAGAATGTTGAATTATGAAAGCACGTGATAAACGTTCGTAAGTACACCATTTATGTTGTTTATGAGTTATGTAAGGAGTTAGGCAAGACTAAACCGCTGTGTGCTATAGATATATTCATGTACAACTTGTATTAACTTGTTGAATAAGGTAACCATGGAAACGTTAGATTGAATGAGTTACTACTGTATTTAAAGATGAGACCTATTTTCTCCAGGATTATTTTTGTATGTTTTTTGAAGATTTGAAATTTTTGACACACTCGGTTTAAGGTTTTTTTCCGTAGATTTTTATTTGACAAATTTCAATAAATAAGTACAGAGATAAGTACAGAAAAAAAGGTCAGAAAAGTCAGTTGCCAAATCTCAAAATATGTACAATGCACATGTCCTGTTTAATCTTCAATAAGTTCGTCAAAACAGAAGAAAGGAAGCTGAAGTGTCGTAAGCATTGCTATGATGAATGGGCATATTCAAAAACATCATTAAAATCAATAATACCAAACATATAATCCTGGACAAATGACAGGCGGGTGTTATAAATTTACACGACTTGGTCGCCATTTTGTCAAGTTTGCTAGAAGCAAGTGTGCAACCACTTCGCAACTGTGAATCGCTGTTGCACTCAATGTTACAAATACAGTGGACTTTATTGGACTTGCCGTGTTCATATACATATAAAGACGTTAACACCCCAACAGTGTTATATCGTCTTTAGGAAAATTATGCGCCGTGGTTTAAGTGGCACAGTAGGACCGGAATGTGATAATCAACCGCTTAACCAATAATTTCCCGACGGCTTCATCCCTCATAAAGGCGCCATAATGACATTATTTTACAATTTAAATGGGTGGGGTGTACACTGATTTATCTAGGACTGCTTTATTATCCAGTCTAATAATTAAGTTTAGATTGTTGAAAATTGATAAATAACAAGAAGGTGTTTTTGTCATAAATACATCCGTCTCCCAAAACAAGGTATGATACTGATCACTTCTGTGAATATTGGGCAAAATCCCGCCATCAGTTTGACCTTTGAAAGCCAGACAAGGAGCGGACCATGCCGCCGATATGCACAACAAAGAATGTTATTGATCACTTCTGTGAGGATTTTTTGAAATCTCACCAGCAGTTTAACTGTGAAATTTCTTCTACTTATAACTCTGGAGGCCATTTTGTGCAGCTAAGCAGAACGTATGGGCGATTATGCACAACTAGGATAGTACTGATTACTCCTGTAAAGTTTCATTGAAATCCCGCCAGCAGTTGAACATGTGAAAGGCTAGACAATGTTTTTATTTCAATAGCTCTAGCGGCCATTTTGTGCAGCAAAATGGAACGTGCCGGCGGTATGCACAACAAGCGATGATAATTATCCCTCCTGTAGGTTTCATTAAATTTTGGCCAGAAGTTTGACCTGCGAAAGCCGGACGGCGGGCAGACGGCGAAGGCAAAAACAATATGTCTCTCTAAATATAAAAATTTACTATGATTAAAATAACACACATTTTTTAATTGCTGTTGTGACAGACAGGTGCAAAATAGAACAGCCAAATATGAACATATGCAGAGGAAAAAACTCCACTTGAAAAAAATGCAACAATTCCTAAAAGTCCTCGTATACATGATATTAAAAATTGTTTCCTAATATTTTAAGGCAAGTATCATATATGTTTTTCATCAACATGAATATAAATTTCTAATTTTTAAAAAATAAAACAAAAAACTAAACCCCAAAATTATTTTTCCCCTTGTTGGGTGAAAGGGTTTTCCTTTAAAGGTTTTAAGGGATAAAAAAATGCCCGTTACCGTTTCTCCCTGTAAAAGGGGGAATAAATGGGATTTTATTACATCTCTTAGCTCCACAAAGGGGAGTTTTGGTTTTGAACCCCTGGTTTTTGGTTTTCTGAAATTTGTAAACCCCCCGGGGGAAACCATCTTTCCTTTCTCGGCCCCCAATATGGAAAAATTGTTTTTAGTGCGCCCCCCTAAAACCCCCAAAAACACACAAGTTTTTCAGGGATAATTTGGTAAAAGCCTTTAAACAGAAGTACAAATTTCTCATTAACTAAGAAAAGAAACTCCTAAGATTTTAAATAAACATTTCTAAACAATGGGCAAAAAAAAATCTAACTTCCAAATTTTAAAAGTTTCGAAATGGTCCCTCCTTTCTTTACCAAAATAATTTAAAGTAGTTTTCAAATTTGTTGTTCATAAAGGGAAAGGCTCTGTGTTTAAAAACTTAGTTTAAAGAGGGCCCTTTCCCTTTTAAAGGGAAGAAACCCCGATATTTCGCCTTTATTTAGGGTTTCATAGAAAATCAGTAAATGTCTAAAAAATAGGATTACCTATTTAACCGGATTTTAGAGGCAAAATTTTAAAAAACAAAAGGTTTTTCCCTAAACAAACGAGTAAATTTTAAAAATTGGAAAAAGGTTTCGAAATTCTGTCATTTGGTTAACAAATTTTTTAACAATGAAAGCGGGGGTTTAAAAAGAAATTTAGGAAAGTGTCACATGGGAAAAATTAAAAAGGGAAAAAAAACGGAAAATTCCCGCTTCTCTTTTTGAAGGAAAAAGTTAGAATTTCCAAAAAAATTTGAGAAAAACAGAAACCCCCAAAAAAACCACACAACCCCGGGAAAATTTAAAATGTTGCAGTCTCGGTTTTAAAAATGCTTAACCCTTTGTGGGGGCGTGGACGGTGTTTGCACTTCCCTAACCCTCCCATGGAAACCCTCCCCAATTAAACCCCGGGCCTTTCAACCCTTTTCCCAAAGTTGCAAAGTTTGGGTTTTTTTAGTACATTTTAATGTATGCTAAAAGTCCTACGCCCCCCAACCCCGGGGTTACAAGTTTTTAAAATTTTTACAAAGAAAAATGGGGAAATATTTTGGGTTTTGGAAAAAACGCAATTTTTCAGTTACCAAGTATTTTAAACATTTAATATTAAAAAAAGTAAGGGGAGGAAATTAAAAAATCAAAATTACCCAAATTGGGGTTTTCGTTTGTAAATTTTCAAACCCCTTTGTATTTTCCCTGAATCATTTTCTAATTCCATATTATGGGCTCATGTGCTTAAAAACTTAAAAACCAAAAAAACGTATTTGGGACAAAGCTGACGTTCAACAATTTCTCAACGCCCACTAGCACCGGCTTGAGGAAGGTTCATTCTTCATTAGTGAATTAATAATCTTAAGGGGCCTGGAAAATGTATAAGAACGAGGAAACATTTTACAACTGCTTAATAGCTCTTAACAGTCTACTTTTGTGAGCATAAAATATAAAAAAAACAAGATCAACAAGGGATGGCGGCGCTCAATGAACGCGACCTGCACACGACCCGGCAACATGGGACCACCAGCAAGGAGCCCAGCAGGACACAGAACAAAGTTTCCCATGTTTTGGTGGAAACTCGGTTGTCATTTAACTGGTTTACAGGCAGAAGATAATATTTGCGTCAAAATTAATTTTAAAAAAAATTACCGAATGTCCGCCCCCCCCCCCCCCCCCCCCCCCCCCCCCCCCCCCCCCCCCCCCCCCCCCCCCTACCTTAACGCATATTTCAATAACCCCTTCCCGATGACAGAACTTAGTTGTGTTTTTTTTTTGTGTTTTTTTTTTTTATAAAATGTTTTCTATTTGAGCATTTTTATTTGACAATGCAGTTGTATTTTCTATTTATGAAAAAAATTGGAAACTAATATTTCCCCCCGGAAACAATGAATAAACGCGATACACAAAAAGTTCTTTTAATTAAAAAAAATCAAAGGCCACAATGTGAGAAATTAAATGAACACTATAAAATAACAATGTAAGTAAAGAAATATTTTGCTTTTGCAATAACGGAGACAATGGATCTAATAGGAAATTTTTCGTTTAAAAGAGCAAATTTAAAATTATTTTTGCAAAAATATCTAGACAAATATCAAATTTTTTGTATTTCCCACCCCGAATAAGTCTTTTCCCTATAATTCCAAATTTTCTATATAGATGATTTTATAATCTAAATCTTTCTTCAAAATGTTATTTTATTTTAAAAATTAAACAAAAATTTTTATTTTTATAAATTCTTGAAAAACTTATTTAAATTTTTTTTATTAATTTTATTTAAATTTAATCACTTTTTTCGTTTTACTTTTTTCCCAAAAAGGGTTTCTTTTCAGAAACAATTTCCCATTTAACCCCAAAAAAGGGCGCTTGCAGGAGAAAAAAACCCTTTTTAATAGCCATATCCCTTTTTTTTTAATTGTCCCCTTTAGTAAAACTGGAACGTCCGATTTTGACCTATTACTGTGTCGATGTGACGGTAAAACCAAAAAAAAAAACAAAAAAATTTTAATTGAACATCAAACGTTTATACTTTTAAAGGCAATTATGTTTTTTAGCTCTGGAAATCAGAAAAAAAAATCCCATAAAAATCTTTCTAGTTATTTATTCTATCTTTCACATTTAAAGTTAGAAAAAAATATTGCGATTTTTAATTTTTAACGTCAAAGGGCAATGTTAACCGATGTTTACTTTCAAATGTAAACTTTACATGTTACATATGACATTTATATTAAATACCCCATAAAACCTAGATTGGAACGCGCCCCACTGAGGCACACATACATACCCAAAAACAATGTTTCTTGATTTTGCCTTATTTTGGTTCTGTAAAGAACTGTTTATTACCTATATTTTCGCCGTGACCGACTACAAACCCAACACGAATTCTAAATCTGCGGCGAGAGACAAATGACCATTTACGACCAGTTTTCCACAGGGAAATAACGAATCGCCACGAGGATAGACCCCAAAAAATCCCAAGATCACAAAAACGATGGTCCCCATAGAGAATGGACCTTATTGCCCTTAAGGGATTCCGCTTTTGTCAGCCATTTTTGTTTTCACAAAGTCTGTCCAAAAAGTGAAAGTAGGCCCAAATTCCATATAGAAACAACAAAGCTCTTATTGGTAAAATGATGAACCATTTGAAATACACTTCCAGGGTTTTATATTTTAAAGGACAATTATAAACAAAAATAAAAATGATAACAATAAAGTATATTTACCTTGAATGTGCTACATTTCTTGAAGACCAAAAACATTCTGTTGCAAAGTTTTAATGCACATTTCATGAATGGCCAAAATCCTTTTTTAAGTCTGTTTTAGTGCCTACAAAAAGCTATTTTTTCAGGCAAATAACAAAAAATCTGTTTTAAAACTTAACTCCAAATAAATACATATCTGATGTCCTTTTTAAAACTGGCCCCCCCCTTTTTTTTGTAAAAAAAGGAGTGCAAAAAAACAAACATCATTTATAGCCTATGAACTACTATTAAAAAAAAAATACCATCAAAAATTTAAAAACTAAACCTTTTTTTGTGTTAAAAAATGGGGTGTCTGTTTGTCATGTAACAAAGAGATAGGGAAATGATGTTTATTTTCATTGGGACTACTTTTTACCTTTTCATGGTGGCCCTGTTTTTCAAGGTTTAGATAAAAACTTTTTGAAAAATATTTAAAGGTTTTTTTTTTATTTTTTTGGGAAAAAAAAGCTTTGTGCACTAAAACCCAAATTTAAAAAAAGGGTTTTGCCCTTCATGAAAAGTGCATTAAATTTGCAACCCGAATGTTTTCTTTGGTTTTCAGAAAAGTAGAAATTTAGGTTAAAATTTTTTTATTGTTATCATTTTTATTTTTTTTTAAAATAGTTTTTTAAAAAATTTGAAAGGGAAATTTGTTCCCTTTCAAAAGGTCCCTCATATAACAATGGGGGACTTTTTTTTATATAAATTTTTTGCCCTTTGGAACCCCCAAAAGTAAAAAAAAACATGGGTGAAAAAAGCAGAATCACCCTTTGTGCTAGATTTTTATTTTGGATTTTTAAAATTTTAAAATTTTTATGGGAGATTTCCTTTAAAATTTTAATTATTCTAATTTATCAATCACTCTTTTTCAAAAGGGAAATTTTGTCGTATTACAAAAAAAATTTTTCGAATTTTTTCGCATAATTATTTTAAATATAGTATTTATTATAATTAAAGTAACAAAAAAATTTTATAAATTCCCCTTTTGTTTTTGCTGTTGGTTTACAGGAAGGGTTAAATTTGAAAAAGCCAAAAACGACTTTAGGGAGCGGTTAAAAAAAATCCCCTTTAGGAAAAAACTTTTTTGACCTTTTCCCCTTTTTTAGTCTTGTTAGAACCCGAAAAAACTATTGGTCTCGCGGGTTTCTCGGCTAAATTTAAAAACCCGTTTGTCGTTTTTTATGTGGGTTTTTCGACCCAAAAAAAACCACATATTTCCCTACTAAAAAGCCGAAAAAACCCCCTGGGACCGAAATATATTTTGTTCTGGGAATAAAAAAAAGCCGCAAAAATTTAAAAAAAAAATTTCAAAAATTCCTTAAAAAATTTCCCCGTTACATGATATTAAAAATTTTTTCCTAATTTTAAGGCAAGTATCTTTCATGCAATTCATCAATAATGCATATTTTGTCCCTGAAAAATATAAAACAAAGGCTGAACCCCCCAATTAAATTTTCCCCCCTGGCTTTAGGGGGTTTTTCCCTTTTAAAGGTTTAAGGATAAGAAAAGCAGTCACCGGTTTTTCCCCCTTTTCCCCCTGTAAGAGGCGACTAAATAGGTTGGAAATAACTGGATTAATTTTATACATCTCTTAACTCCAGCAGGCGAGTTGGTTTTGACACCCATGGTTGTGTTGTTTTGGATTTGAATTTGTAAAAAACCCGAGGGTAGCCATCTTTCCCTGCTCGGCGCCATATGACAATATACTGTGTTTAGTTACGCCGTAAACCCAAACACACAACAAGTTTTTCGCCCCACCAAATACCTTTTGGGTAAAGAGCCCTTCTTCATAACAGAAGTACAACTAATTTAACTAAGAAATAAATCTTCCTAAGATTTTTAAATATTCACTTCAATTAACAATGTCAAGAAAATATCTTAAACTCCCAAGTAAATGTTTCGAAATGGTCGTCTTTATTCTTCATTCCACAGGAACCTGAAAATTCTATCCAAAACAAAAAAATAACATTTTAAAAAAAAAAATCCCAACATATACTATAAAAAAAAAAAGGAAGGCAAAACTTTTCCCCCCCCACCCCCAAAATTTCCCGGGGATTTCGAAAAAACCCCGGAATTACCCCGAGCCACAAAGATAAATAAAGAAACTTTAAAAATCTATCAGAAACAAAAATTTACTCTTATAAACTATCCAACTTTTACCCCTTTGAATGATTTATCACTGCTCTTTTTCCAAATCGTGGGTTTCCATTGCCAGTTCAGCGATAAACTCTTAACCGTTTTTGACCGGTCTTTTTTTAGATCCCAAAAATTTTTATCCAAAAAAAAAATAAAAAAAAAAATTTAAGAAAAAAACCCCATAGTTTATAAAAGTAGATTTTTAATGGGATTTTTTTTTTTAAATCGTTCTCTTTTCTTTTTTTTTGGTTAAAATTTTTGGGGAATCTACAAAGACCGGGTTAAAAAGTATGCCCGGAGTTAATGCTTGAACTGGTCAATTTGGAACGCGCGACGTTGGAGTAAGAGCAGTGATAAATTCATTTCAATTGGCGTAAAAGTTGGATAGTTGAGAAGAGTAAGTTGTGTTTCTGATAGATTTTAATGTGCTTTATTGATTTGTGTTACTGGGAAGTAAATATCCAGGCATTTTTTACGTAATATCCCTGGTAAATTGTGGCGGTGGGTGGGGAAATTGGTTGCCTTCCTTGTGTTTTTTTATAGTATATGTGTATAGGATTTTTTTTTAAATCGTTATTTTTTTTTGGGGATAGGAATTTCAGGTTCTGTGCTCATTCAAACTAACCAAAGTAAATATCCAAAAGATTTATTGTCCATGTAAAGAATGGCTCTGTGTTTAAATCTCAGGTTACTATGTAAGGGGCCTATCAAACAGATATTTCGCCGCATTTAGGGTTTCATAAAACATCAGTAAATGACTGTAACAGAGAGATTTATTCTTCGATAACCGGAATTATTAGAGTCAAATAACAAACAACGGACTCGTAAACAATTTTTGTTTGTTTTTGTTTATTTTCATTTTACGCCTTTTCCCCCAACAGTATTTCAGTTCCATGAATTACGGGGGTTAGTTTCCCTAAATCAATCGGTTCCTGGAGAGTTACACCCAGTACTAGACTCGTAAACAACAGGAAAATTAGTAATTTGGAAAGAAGGTTTTTCGACTTCTGTTATTTTGTTAACAAATGAAAGCGTCATTTAATAAGATTACGAGGGGTTGTTCCAAAAAAAATTTCGTGCACTGCAATTATTGTCGTGAGAGTAATTATTTAAAAACAAAAGAATTATTTAATCCTTGAAAAAAGGAAAAATCTGTCTCCAATACGAAAACCAAAAGAAAAAGCCAAAAGTAACCGGCGTTTTGTTGTGTAAAAGAAGGGGTTCCCATGAAGTTTCCCTTAGTACAATACCGGGCCCGCACGCCCAAACCCCAAATGGGTTAGTTCTTTCCCTGTAATTGCATTAAATGTTGTTTTTGCTTGTAAGTTGCATTTGTTTTTTATGTTATAATTTGTTTAACGGGTCAAAAGGTTTTTTTATTGACCCAAAGTATTTTTTATTTTTTATTGTTTTGTGAAAAAGTACAGGGTAAAATTTCCACCAGGCTCAAAATATTTTTGGGGAAAACCCCCTCCCCCAATTGCCCCGGGTATTAGGGAGGGAAAGTTGCGCAGGTTTTTCGTCTCTACCGACCTCGCCCTTTCTACGAGTGTTTGTTTCATTTTTAAAATCACCCTTCTTTGACCCCCTGAACTTGTCCCGCTTGCTTTATAAGTTTTTTGTAAAAACTTTTGGTGTTTTCCCAAATTTTTGCACAAAAAATTTTAATTTTTCGTACGTATTTCCAGACGTTTTTTGCGACTGCCCTTTTACGTAATTTCCCGTATTTTACCCAAAAAAAAACCAAATGTTTGTTTCGACTTGTTACCCTAAAAAAAAATTAAAAAATTTTTAAAAAAAATTAAAAGTTAAAAAGGGAAAGACTTTCCTTTTCCCGAAATTTTTACGTTTATATGCCAGGGCCCCCCCTGGTTAAAAAAACCGTGAGGGATCCAAAATAATGAACTAACCCCCAATTTTTTGTCTTGGCCCCCCGGGTATTTCCCCTTACCAAGGTAAAAGTATGACGTTCGTTTAACGACCGGGGTTATAAATTTTTTCTTTTTTTCTTATTTTAAAAGTCCCTCGGGTTTATTAAAAAATTCATGGGTTTTTTTATCAAACTCTCACGACATTTAAATGCAAAGGGACGAATTTTTTGGGGCAACCCTCGTATATTTTGGGGCGTGTCCATGAAAAGGGTCCCCCTGATAAATTTAAAGGGAAAAGCCCGTTTCTCTCTTTAAAAATTAAAAAGTTTAGAGATACCAATTTTAAAAGAAAAAAACGAAAACCCAAAGAACCACACGCGGCCCTTTTTAAAATGTTGCGTCTCGGTTTAAAACTGCTAAGCCCGTGCGGGGTTTTTCCCCTTTCCCCCAAACCCCCCGGGCAGACTCAAACCCAAACCGAGCCTGCAACTTTTCAAATTTTTCCTTATTTGGCTTTTTTTAGGGGTTCGGGTTTCTCTTTATTTGATAGAAACTGTTCATGGAAAGTAGACAAGTAGTTACTTTTAATGCAAGTTACCGTTCCCCACTTCCCCCAGCCCGGCCCCTTAAAAGTTTTTACATTTGACACGAAAATGGGAAATTTTTTTGAATTCGGGAAACTACGCAGGTGTGTTTAAATGCGCATTTAAAGGGTTGTACCATTTAATATTACAAAGTAGGAGAACAAGGAAAAATCAAAAACAATGTAAAAGTTACCCCAAGTTTGGGGTTCGATTGAAAACCCTTTTTAAACTTATCAAAAAATAAACAAATATTTTGCCTTGAATATTTTTCTAAATTTTAAAAAAAAAATTTTTGGCTAGGGGGCTTAATTAAAAAAACCCCCCCAAAAAACGTAAATTTTTACAAACGGAAAAGCTCAAAATTTCTCACGCCCCCAGCCAAAAAAGGCCTTTAAAGGAAAAAGGTACATTCTTTATTATTAAAAATTAAATAAAAAATTTAGGGGCCAGAAAAAAAATAAAAAAGAAAAGAAAAGAAATATTTAATAAATTCAAAAAAAAATTTCTTAAAAGTTAAAAAATTTTATATAATATAAAATAAAAACTGAAAAAGAATAAAGGAAAAAAAAACGGAAGAACCCCCCAAAGGGGACCCCCCAACAGGAGAGCTTTCAGGACAAACCCTCCCAAAGGGCCCCTAAAATTGGTGGGAAAATTTTGTAAAATTTAATAAAAATTTTAAAAGAAAAATTTTGGTCAAATTAATTTTAAAAAAAAAAAATAAAAAAATAAATTCTCTAATGAAAAAAAATTAAAAATTCCCCTAAAATTGGGGAAAATTTTTCAAAATGTTTTCTTAAAAATATTTTTATTTGACAAAAAAGGGAGTCTCAAATTTAAAAAATTTTTTAAAAAAAAAAAAAAAAAAAAAATTTATTTTCCCCAAAAAAAATGGCTAAAAAAAAAATAAACAAAAAGGCTTTTAAAAAAAAAAAAATCACAAAGTGCGAAAAAAATGAAAAAACTAAAAAAAACAATTAAAAAAAGAAATGTTTTGCTTTTCTATTAAACCCCGGGGACAAAAAAAGTCAAAAACTAGAAAAAAATTAAAATTTTGTAA